>NC_137515.1:20372500-20422500 GCF_041902795.1 Electrophorus electricus | reverse complement strand
ACACACACACACCAACCAGCCATTAGATTGTTTAAAATGGACATGCTGTTTTGATGAGAATGCTGCATTAATACATTATTTTACTTTGCAAATTATATGTCATTGATTTTGCTTAGCTCCAGCAATTTCAAATGTGATTTTTTTGTAACTGACTTTTACAGGTTGATTTTCTGAATGATTTTGGGCGTCTCCCAGAGCATACCCATACAGAGCAGGCCAGTGCCTTACACGTCCCAGGTCTCACGGACAGGGCGGTCATGTACACGTTTGTCCACCAGGTGGCACTGTTGTATATTGTATAACGAGTACAGCATCTTGTACTCAGCTCCGAGCGACCCGAGCGGTGAAGCACAAGTTGTACATTAACATCACACATTCGAAATTACACGGAACTGGTGATTTATTTGTTATCTTAACACACATTTTATGTGCTTATTATAACAAAATGATTTTTGGCGGGAACGCTACGTCCGCAATGCCAACATAAGCGCTGTAAAGAGAGCAGACCCCAGACGTGCGTGACGCAAGTTTACGGCAACGATGCTTTTGGGGGAAAAAAGGGAACTTTCCCAGCAGCACGAGTGAATATGAGCGCATTTACCGTAATGCTTGCTCATTAGCTGTAATTGGCTGAATTTCGCCATCTGATTAGTCACTGATGATTTACCATTTTTAGCCTCATGCTGGCTTCCAGATGGGATAAACTAACCCCGCGAGCCTGACTGGCGGGCTGATGTGGGAAAAACATAAACAGTCCACAGGAAGAAAAGCCAATAATGCGCTCTTTCGCTGTTCAACCACTAGATGGCGTATCTGCGATGCAAATACCTGTATATAGAGTTCTCGCACGTTAAAACCCACATTATTACCAGTAAATCCAGCTCTCACTCACAGAGCAGCTGTGCGATATCATGGTCCGCTGGTGACAGCTAACATCATTGCAACGTGGGGCTGATGTCCAGAGATCTTAATAAAGGACTGGACTGCTAATGCTGTTCTGATGTCGGGGATTTGGTGAGCGACGTCGTGTGTGGTGCGGTGGGAGCTGCAGTGTCCCTATAGTGGAAATCTGTTCTCATTCTCTAAAAGAATTCCAGTGATTACATAAGCCTTCAGGAAAATGTGAGGACAGGCATGTGTATCTACAACAGGAAACCGCAACTATGGCTTATCGTAAACAGAGAGGAGGAGCCTAACCCTGACCTCACCATTCCTCATCCACACACCATTCCAAACCATTCCATACACGCACGCACACACACATGCCTCGTGTCTTGTCAAAACTGGTTCTGTTGGCATCCTCAGCCATTCCACTAATAATGCTGACTCCAGCTGCACATAACAGAAACCTGTTATTACACACATGCATATGCATATGTACACATGCAATCTTAAACACACATGCATAAATACAAATGCAATCTCTCTCTCTCTCTCTCTCTCTCTCTCTCTCTCACACACGCACGCACATTCTTATGCGCTTGCTGTTGCTCCTCCCTTTAGCATGAGAATGAGGTTTAGCATGTGAATGAGGTTTAGCATGAGAATGAGGTTTAGCATGTGAATGAGGTTTAGCATGAGAATGAGGTTTAGCGTGTGAATGAGGTTTAGCGTGTGAATGAGGTTTAGCGTGAGAATGAGGTTTAGCGTGTGAATGAGGTTTAGCATGAGAATGAGGTTTAGCATGAGAATGAGGTTTAGCATGTGAATGAGGTTTAGCATGAGAATGAGGTTTAGCATGTGAATGAGGTTTAGCATGTGAATGAGGTTTAGCATGAGAATGAGGTTTAGCATGTGAATGAGGTTTAGCATGAGAATGAGGTTTAGCATGTGAATGAGGTTTAGCATGAGAATGAGGTTTAGCATGTGAATGAGGTTTAGCATGAGAATGAGGTTTAGCATGAGAATGAGGTTTAGCATATGAATAAGGTTTAGTGTGAGGTTGCTGTGAGAAGTAAAACGACACCCAGGACACTTGTTCGCAATCGCCGTTTTATTCCACATTACAGGAGCAATTTTCTCAGTTGTCAGCACTGTACCACAGTCAACACTGTACACCGTACTACACTGTACCACACTGTACTACACCATACCACACTGTACTACATTGTACACTGTAACATTACTACACTGTACTCTGTACCACACTGTACTCTGTACTACAATGTACTATGTACCACAATGTACTCTGTACTACACTGTACTCTGTACTACACTGCTACAAGCTGAAGAGAATTTAGACATTAAAGCAGCCAAATCAAGCAGGCAGTGATGGGGCCGGAGACCGCAGAGAAAGCAGAGTCTGCCGGAGACCGCAGAGAAGGCGGAGTCTGCCGGAGACCGCAGAGAAGGCGGAGTCTGCCGGAGACCCCAGAGAAAGCGGAGTCTGCCGGAGACCCCAGAGAAGGCGGAGTCTGCCGGAGACCCCAGAGAAAGCGGAGTCTGCCGGAGACCCCAGAGAAGGCGGAGTCTGCCAGAGACCCCAGTGATCAGGTGAAGTAAGGAGCAGATGTGTGGGCAAGGATCAGGTCTCTGGTTCACCACACACTCAAATACACACATGCGCACACACAACAACTTAAAGGATTAATGTTAATTTGTAATATCATTCTTAAAAATGATAACATGTCAACATACACCAAACTTAATTCAAACTTCACCAAGTAAGAACAGAGTAGCAGGAGACGTCCATTCTGTCGCCCATGGAAACGTAAAGTTCCATTCTGTCGTCTTCATAAACGCATCACACTGCCCACGGCTGTCTGAACACCATTCTTCTGAACTTCTTGCATAATACATTGACCCAGAATTAATAAAACAATAATCGGTCTGGTTTATGTCTATTTTTTCTGCCTGCTTGTAATATTTTCATCTTCTCTGTGAAGTGTTCTTAAGTGTGAGAAAGTCACTTTACAAATAAAGGTCTCTGTTGTTATTTAATAAATAATAACCTTATTGTTTATGTGCAGCTGTGTCTCTTGACTGTTTGTGCCAAGTCTGCACTAATGAGGAGAGGCAGAGTGTGTTCATCAATGGCACATAACACAGCGTGTGTGTCACACACACACAGGTAATTATGGTTTAGCTGTTCAGAGGAAAACCAGTGGGTGTCTGCCCACAGCTATGTGTGACCATGTGTGTCCACCCACTACCAGCTGCTGTTTGATGTGTAACAAAACCTAACAGAGCCTTTAAACAGCTAAACCATAAATACATCAATACAGCCTGGACCAAACAGCTCTGTGTCTGTCACACACACACACACACACACACACACACACACACACACACACACACACACTCTCAGTCACTCATTCATCAATCACTCACACTCACTCACTCATTCACACACACTCTCAGACACACACACACACACACACACACACTCTCACTCACAGACACACACTCTCAGACACTCACTCACTAACACAGTTTTCTTCATTGTTAATCAATATTTGAGTCTGAAGTTCTTAGGTGTGACTTTTTCCTTCTTCTCCACCTCCGCACCCAACCCCGCCCCCTTGTGGCCATTTGGGCTAAGGAGCCTGCAGACCCTGTGTGGGCTGACACCACTTACACTAGGGTCAGGGTCAGGGTCAGGGTCAGGGTTAGGGTTAGGGTTAGCGTTAGCGTCAGGGTTAGGGTCAGGGTCAGGCACCTACACCACTGCAGTGACACAAGGAGCAAGACATTGGGAGGAAAGAATAGAACCAGGGAGAACAGCGGAACACCCCAATGGGAGACCAGTGGAACGCCTCAATGGGAGACCAGTGGAACTCCTCAATGGGAGACCAGTGGAACGCCCCACAGAGAGAACACTGAGTACCATGAGCACCATGTAGAACCTAGAACCTCCTCCTGTCTCTCAGTCTCCTCCTCTCTCAGAACCTCCTCCTCTCTCTCAGAGTCTTATCCTCTCTCTCAGAGTCTTATTCTCCTTCAGGAGTCTCATCATCTCTGACACACGTGCAGTGAGATACTGCTGTTCTTCTCCATGGTCCAGCTCTCCTCCTCCTCCTCTTCCTCCACCACGCTGGGCTCCTCTGTGGACACCTCCAGACAGGTGCACTCTGACTCGTATATGGTGGGCAGACTGCCCCTGAGGCCGGAGCGTCTGCGCAGGCCCAGCAGAAGTGGCTGTGGCATGGTGAAGATGTCCACATTGTTGCCCAGGTCCACCCATGCCAGGCTGGGGAACTTCCTCCCGTCCTTCACCGCCTCCGTCAGGTCCTTCACCACGGCGACGGTGAGGCGGTTGCCATTGACAGCGAGGGTGGCAAGCCTGGGCATGATGCAGAGCGGGGGCAGGAGCTGACGCAGGCTGTCATCCCGCAGTGCCGTGAAGCTCAGGTCCACGGCCGTGATGGAGGTGCTGTGTCTCTGGAGGTAGTGGGACACGCGCTGGACGTCCCGTGAACTCAGCCGTATCCCCGACAGGTCCAGCGTATCGCACGTCATCTTCAGGAAGGATTTCAGACTGGAAGACAAAAGCACTCATTACACCACTTCTGGTCTGTGGGTCTCGTTAACCCCTAAATGCCCTAATATTACACAACTGCAACTTCAGACTCAGTACAAGTATTTGACTGTGTGTGTATCTGTATGTATGTATATGTGTGCGTGTGTGTGTGCGTGCGCGCACCTGTGCTGCTAAGAATTACTCTAGTAATGTCATAGGAAGTTATGTTGAGTGGTTATATATTCCTAAATATTGAGTGGTTATATATTCTAAAATGTTGAGTGGTTATATATTCTAAAATGTTGAGTGGTTATATATTCTAAAATGTTGAGTGGTTATATATTATATTAAGTGATTATATATTCTAAAATGTTGAGTGATTATATATTCAAAATTGTTGTTATATATTTTAAAATATTAAGTGGTTATATATTCTAAAATGTTGAGTGGTTATATATTCTAAAATTTTGAGTGGTTATATATTATAATATATTAAGTGATTATATATTCTAAAATGTTGAGTGATTATATATTCTAAAATGTTGTTATATATTCTAAAATATTGAGTGGTTATATATTCTAAAATGTTGAGTGGTTATATGTTCTAAAATGTTGAGTGGTTATATATTCTAAAATGTTGAGTGGTTATATATTCTAAAATTTTGAGTGGTTATATATTCTAAGATGTTGAGTGGTAATATATTCTAAAATGTTGAGTGGTTATATATTCTAAAATGTTGAGTGGTTATATATTCTAAAATATTAAGTGATTATATATTCTAAAATATTGAGTGGTTATATATTCTAAAATTTTGAGTGGTTATATATTCTAAAATTTTGAGTGGTTATATATTCTAAGATGTTGAGTGGTTATATATTCTAAAATGTTGAGTGGTTATATATTCTAAAATGTTGAGTGGTTATATATTCTAAAATGTTGAGTGGTTATATATACACTATTACACACTGTGCCTCCTCTCTACCACCTACACCCAGCATCTGAACACCCACTTTACTTCCCATTCAAGCCAAACATCTTCCCTGGTCTGCACCAACCCCCACCAAGCATCACCTGGCACTGTGAAGTGGGAGGAGCATAGTGGGCGGGGCGAAGGGAGGGGCGGAGCATACCAGCCAACTGCATGTTACAGTCTGCCATGCCACGCACCAGACTGTCAGTCAGAACATTTCGGCACAACCTTGATAAAAGAGCTCATTTAAACGCAGACACAAGTGGAGGTGTTAGGCCCCTCCCCTTTATTCTATTCTCTGTGTCACTGTCCGGTGGGCTGCGGTTCATGGTGGTGTGGCACAAAGCTTTGCTCTCTTGCAAGAAACCCCACCCCATGCAGAACCATGAAGACATTTACATATATGCAAATCTGTGCCTGCCTCAGAGATGTCCCCATGCTTAAGTAGCTCCGCATCCCTGTAGCCCCGCCTGGTATGGGTAGGATCACTTTGTCTGCAGCAGGCACCACAGCACAGTAAGGTGATTGATTTCTGGAGTGGATCATAATTCAGCTTGTCCTCTCCCTGTCCCTCTATCTCTCTCACTCTTCTGCTCTCTCTATCTCTCTCTCTCTCCAGATTCTGCACCAGTTTTCTTCTCTCTGTGCAAAGCAAACTATTCAGCATCACAGTCTGTACCAAAAATCTTTTTCATACACGGGGAATAATAAAGAATAATAAAAGTGTGTGTGTGTTTGTATGTGTGTGTGTGTGTGTGTGTGTATTGGGTGGTATTCCTTGGGTATAATACACTGCATGAAGAGCAATAACACTATCATTTTCCCCTTACACTCTTCCTCTCTCCCTCCAGCTATACCTCCCCCTCTCCCCCTCTCTCTCTCTGCTGTGAGAAGCCTCCATCTGTTTCTCAGCTCCCCTCTGTGGTGTTGGTACAGGCCTGTGCACTGGGGCTTCTTGCCCACTGCTTTTCAGCTCCTACGGCTGGATCAGGGGCTTTTCTCCAGGAGCAGTCTGGCACACGCTTTCTGCGGGGGAGGACATGTCAGTCCAAGGACACGACAAACATACGTGCCTCCACCCTCCTCACGAAACCCACTGTCTGCTCGGGAGTGCCGGTGGCAATGGGTCCAGTGTGAGGCGGGTGGAGGGCGTGGGGCTCTCCGTCAGCAAGGTGAGAACACTGAGTCAGTCTGCAGTCCAGTGGTGTCGCACTCACAGAACCTGCATGCACACGCTCTGTGTGCTCTGACCTCAGCGGGTTTGATCTGCGGCTGTCCGTAGCATCACTACTACATGTGTCTTGTTCACCTGTATTGTGGACCTGTGCACTAATCCCCGAGCACCCACCGGACGTAACCTCGCTTAAGTTAGACGTTCACTCTCTGATACCCACCCACATCTGTCTGTCTCTCCGACTCCCACCCACACGTGTCTGTCTCTCCAACACCCATCCACATCTGTCTGTTTCTCAGACACCCACCCACACCTGTCTGTCACATCATTCCTGCCTTATCATCAGGCAGACAGGGTGGAATAAAACCTTTTCCTCAGGTGTGACGCCCACAACAGGAAGAGGCACTCTGTGTCTCCAGCTGACAGTGCACTGCAGATAAATCCAAACCCACCAGCAGGCGCAGAGAGAGAACATCATGGCAACTGCTGCAAACAGCACTTATGTCCTCCCATGCCACATCCGCCCAGCTGCATGCTGGGAGCAGTTTAATACGCAGGGTTCAGCTCTCTACAGTGACTGAGGGAGACCAGGAGCCAGAAGAAGAGGGCTGACAGATGGAAGAGTGCTCTGGCCAGTGGGGGCTCTCCCAATCGTGAGCCCTTGCTGGGGGAGTTTCTTTGTTTCTTTCTTTTTTACCCACTCCCAGTGTCAGGCTGTGCGCAGGCTTTCAGGACCCTCCCACACCACTCACGCTTTGCCTGTACAGTCGTTTCACTCCGTCCTACAATGTGTGAAGAGTGCTGAGCTCAGCAGAGCTGCATTCACCTGGAGGTCCAGCCACTCCTACAGTCACAGGCAGTTCTGCTAAAAAATAAAACACACGGACCCTCTTTCTTAGAAACATAGACACCATGTGACTGGAGGGCTGAGAGATTATCATCTCGTCTGTTTGACTGCTATGTTAATGTTCACTCACACACACACACACACACATCTATCAAAGAGGATGGCGATCTATTTTAATTTAATTGAGAAGGCCATACTGGGATTATAGTAAGTCTGATCTGAGGGACAGGCTGTACAACACACACACACACAGAAACACAGAAAGCCACATAGAGTTTACACTGCCAACATCTCATCCCACTAATCCTACAGACACACACACAGACACACGGCATCAGGAGGCTGTATAAAGCATAAAGCTCTCTCTCTCTCTTCTCTCTCTCTCTCTCTCTCTCTCTCTCTCTCTCTCTCTCTCTCTCTCTCTCTCTCTCTCTCTCTCTCTCTCTCTCTCACACACACACACACACACACACACACACATCTCTATCAACGCTACCTGCAAAATTCCATTTCATCACATCCAAACCAATACACCACACACCCCCACTCATACACTATCCTGTTTTTGCTCTTTGTGGTTTGAGGGTAATTTCTCTGCTTTGTTTCACTGCCAATATGAGAATTACTGATTTTACTGATGCAAAATATGCACTTACATAAAAACACTCTCCAGAACACACACACACACACACACACACACAAACACACACACATACACACACACACACACACACACAGACACACACACACAGACACACACACACAGACACACACAGAGGAATTTGCTCTTTCTGTCACAATTTCATGCCATACTGCAGATTTTGATCTGTCCATCCATTATAGTAATTTTCACATGTAATTTAGTTTTTTTTTTTTGCTTGTGTGTGGTGCAAACCTCCTCCCACACAACCACCACAATGAGGTTCTAACAGATACATGTTTTTTCTTTTGGTGGATTAAAACCCTGCTTTGAAAGGATAAAGCCCCCCTTTCAGAGTGGTTTAGTCCAAAAATGAACAGACATGTGAAAGGATAAAGCCCCTGTCAGAATGGTTAAGTTCAAAAATAAACAGAAGTTTGAAGGGATAAAGCAAGCACATACACAAACATGTATGCACACACACAAACACAACATCTATATTAACACTACCTGAAGAATGGCTTAGTCCAAAAATAAACATATATTTGAAAGGATAAAGCATCCCTGTCATTGTGGTTTAGTCCAAGCCTCCAGGTCATGAACTCCAGGTGGTCTGCTATAGGTGGTCTGTTCCAGGTGGTCTGCACAGGCTGGTCTGATTAGCTCTCGTGGCTCCAACACAGCCTGTGGGTCATGGGCTCGTCTTAATCTCTTACCAAGAGCACTTCCGTGAGAACGGGGATCATGATGTACTAGCGTGGGACATTTCTAAACCAATATGGCATGTAAAGACAGAGCTCAGCACAGGGATGAAAACTTTAAACAGTATGAGAAATGGGAGCAAAGGAAGTAGCAAAGAAAGTGTTTTGTTCAGTTAATGTGACGGTGCTGTGGGGGATTGACGGTATGGAGTAGAAGTTAAACTTCCAAAAGGTGGGAAGAAATTATGGGTTAGCGTCGAGAGGTGGTGGAGGGGGGATGTGTTTGCAGTGGATTTTGCCACAATCCACTAACAAATATTCCAGGGGTGTGTTTCCAGGGGTGTACTTCTGTTACGTGGGTCTCGTCCAGCCTCTGTCCCCAGGAACACTCCCAGTCTCCACTTTAACACTACAATTAGGACCTCATGGTCTCCTCATCCCACAAGCCCTGATACCAAACTGCAGTTCACAAGCGGAGTGACGAGAACAGCAGTCTTGGAACATCATATCCATGGCAGCAGCCTGTCAGCCCGCACGCCCACATCCTTCCCAGGAGCCTCTGCACATACTGCATGAGCCCAGCCCATGGTGATGAGGGAGTGGGTAATTACAGCAGGGCTTTGTGCAGGGGTGCTTCGCTTCATCTTCTCCCCGCCGGCTACTTTATTAAACAGATTCATCATTTGATTGCGTTATTGAGGCGCTGTGTGCTGGAGGACAGAGCCGTTCACCAAGGCACGCTGGAGAAACTCCGCAAGTCTCATGGGCCATTCCAGCATGAGAAACAAGGCATCGGCTGATTAATTTAGACACAGACTCCTTCAAACTCACTCTCTGCACCTGAGCAACACAGACCTCATCGTGCTTCAGTGAGATTTCTTAGCCTTACTGGACTGTCTACAGAAGAGTCTCGAAAGGGTCTCGAGAAGCCCTGAAATGACTTATTCTGAAGGCTGCCTAATTTGTCTCATGTGCAAAGAAGCAGAAACACTTAAATACGATCAAAGTGTGAATATTTGAAGGGGTAGGGGTTGGTCGGAGCCTATTTAAATCTTGGGGAGGTACAGAGAGATGGTTGGTTTTCCTCTTCTGAAATGACACATACACTCTGCTGGAGGTGCGACACACATATTATAGCCTCAGTCACAGAGAAGGGAGATGTCCTACAGAGAGAGGAGATGTCCTACAGAGAGGGGAGATGTCCTAATGAGCAGACATGCTGGGTTTGCATTGGACTACAGACACTGTCTGTCTGTCTGTCAGTCACAGTCTACAATTATGGTTAGAGTGAAGGTTAGGGTTAGGGTTAGGCTGAAGGTTAGGGTTAAAAAGAATAAAATTCTAAATAAAGAAACCAGAAAGAGAGGTTTACACTAACCGATAGAGTTTAAAAGATGACTGACTGTAAATGAGTCACTTTAATCCATAATCCATTTATATATGAGTGTGTGAAGGTCGTGTTCAGTGGTGAGAGCAGTGTTGAGGTAGGGGTGGAGGTCTGGGTGAAGGTCGTGTTCAGTGGTGAGAGCAGTGTTAAGGTAGGGGTGGAGGTCTGGGTGAAGGTCGTGTTCAGTGGTGAGAGCCGTGTTGAGGTAGGGGTGGAGGTCTGGGTGAAGGTCGTGTTCAGTGGTGAGAGCATTGTTGAGGTAGGGGTGGAGGTCTGGGTGAAGGTCGTGTTCAGTGGTGAGAGCCGTGTTGAGGTAGGGGCAGAGGTCTGGGTGAAGGTCGTGTTCAGTGGTGAGAGCCGTGTTGAGGTAGGGGTGGAGGTCTGGGTGAAGGTCGTGTTCAGTGGTGAGAGCCGTGTTGAGGTAGGGGCGGAGGTCTGGGTGAAGGTCGTGTTCAGTGGTGAGAGCAGTGCTGAGGTAGGGGTGGAGGTCTGGGTGAAGGTCGTGTTCAGTGGTGAGAGCAGTGTTGAGGTAGGGGTGGAGGTCTGGATGAAGGTCGTGTTCAATGGCGAGAGCCGTGTTGAGGTAGGGGTGGAGGTCTGGGTGAAGGTCGTGTTCAATGGTGAGAGCTGTGTTGAGGTAGGGGTGGAGGTCTGGGTGAAGGTCGTGTTCAGTGGTGAGATCAGTGTTGAGGTAGGGGTGGAGGTCTGGGTGAAGGTCGTGTTCAATGGCGAGAGCCGTGTTGAGGTAGGGGTGGAGGTCTGGGTGAAGGTCGTGTTAATTGGCGAGAGCAGTGTTAAGGTAGGGGTGGAGGTCTGGATGAAGGTCGTGTTCAGTGGTGAGAGCAGTGTTAAGGTAGGGGTGGAGGTCTGGGTGAAGCTGCTTTGAGGTTTCTTACTACTGGTTCATGTTAAGATTGTGTTTGTGAAACGAGAAGGAACACAGGAACCAAACTGTAGCAGCTGCAGTCTGTCTTACCAGACTAATCGCTCAGGAAGGACACATGGGCATCATTAGCGGTGGTTCAGTTTACAAAGGCTTCCCTCCGCACACCTGCTGAAGGGGTCTGCCTAACTGGGGTCCCTCTAACAAACCTCTAACCAAGCAAACACTTCCAGATGATCCAGTCCTAACACGGCAGAGGAAACTGCACCGTTGATGTTGTTGTTTTGTTTTGGCTGTGTGTGGGTGGGGGACAGATAGACAGTCCCCTGGCGCTCACCAGGCGTGGGACTTACTCCTGGGCACCTTGTGCCGTGCCCACTTGGAGTGAGGCGTCAGGTGGTAGACCAGCTGTCGGCAGATCTTATCAGAGGATCTGAGGGCGTCTGTCTCCTGCAGGGAAAACGCAGCAGGGTGATCTTTATTAGGGGCCAACAATCTGAGCTGACATCCTGAGAAGGCACATTAATCTCATACACTCATACACAGACACACACACACTCGCTCACTCAAACACAAGATATCATAGAGCTGAAAAACTTAACAGATTTAAAAATACTTTAAGAGAGTTGGTGAGTATTAACACAGATTATGACTAGGAGACACAGTTATAATCCTATTTTCATCTAGAATGTACAGTACTTTCTCCTACAAGGACTTATTACAATTCAGAGTCTTTACACTGTACCATGTTTGCTGACGGGAAGCTGCTGCATTTCAGTTTTGATCATACAGGTTCTTGATAAACATATTTAAGGTTGAAGGTTTGAAATGCTCCCAAGATCACTGCTGGGTCTCTCTAACACAGGTGAGCTGCTGTATCTCTCTAACACAGACACATTGCTGTGTCTCTCTAACACAGTTGAGCTGCTGTTTCTCTCTAACAGTCAAGCTGCTGTGTCTCTCTAACACAGACAAGATGGTATGCCTAACACAGATCCACTGCTGTGTCTCTCTAACCCAGTCATGCTGCTGTTTCTCTCTAACACAGACGCACTGATGTGCCTCTCTAACACAGACGCACTGGTGCACTCAGCCGTGGTGTCCATCGACCCGAATCGCCTGCAGCTATTTCACCATCAGAGTGCTTCTACAAACATCTCCCCCCGTCAGACCCTTTAAGTGGATTGCCCCAAAGACAGCCGAGCTAATCTAATCAATGCTCCAGCACAACGGGCACAGTGTGCCACAGTATGGTTCTGCAGCCCAAAACAGAACCTCCAGCAGCTCTCCTCCTCTGAGCAGGGACACACCATATCAACCTACTCTAAAGACTGCAAAGACAGAACTGGAGACAATAACCTCGATGCATTATATAAACAGATCTAAGGAAAACACAGCTAGTTGGAGAGGCAGTAGGAGGAAGACGTCTCTATGTGATCAGAAACACTCTGCACTCTCAGCATTTGAGGTTGGCATTTGGATGGGTGTTCTACATTAACCATGGCACATCAGTAGTTTGTCTTCTCTGATGAAGGAACAGAAATGTTCCAGTCTGCACAGCAGGTGTACCCGTGACATGGGGCTGCAGTGAGTAAACCCGCAGGGACCAGAGGCAGCGTAGCTCCACCTCCGACCCTCAGCTGTATGCGGACAGGCTCACCACCACACTCAGGCTCCAGGAGTCCCACCTTAGCCAGCCCCACACAGAACTCTCCAGAACAGACAATATTCTGCAAACATTGTCAAATTCTCCAGTTAACCCTAACCCTAACCTAAACTCTCCTCTCCAGCTGTAACTTGTAACTAGCGATGATGAAACAGGATGGTCTTTACACGCCCTTAGAAAGGGAGGTAAAAATACCGCAGAACAAAGTTTTGCTCAGTGTGAGCGGAGCTTTTAGAGCAGGGTGCCGGACTAATGAGCGTCTCTCGTTGGAGGGTGTGAAGTGTTTGCTGCTGTGTCTCTCAGGAGGTAGAAAGGTCACAGCGTTCTCCTGCACAATGACAGAGCCCACAACACACCATCGTCGTGGGCGGACAGTCCCGCTGGCCGAGGGCGGACGGTCCCCCACGTCTCTGCAGCAGCACTGCTGAATCCGACGGCTCGGGCGCCGGCTCTAAATAAGGCCTCACCATAGCAGGATGCCTTGTTATGAGCATGTGTGGTGAGGCCTGTGCGGGCAGGGCAGGGAGGCTGACAGCAGCAGAAACACAGCGCTGTAACGCCACTACAACCGTCAGCTTCTGGCCAGGATCAGCACCAGCTGCAGTGGTGGTGGTGGTGGTGGTGGTGTTATATATACACCTTTGCTGTAACTCTGTGAGCAGGTGCAGAATGACATCACCACGATGACTTACCCTCTTTGGGCACTGCATGTCTCTCGCCAGACTAAGCAGTAACTCGTGGGAAATTGGATCCACCAGGTTGAGGAAGGCAGCGTTCTTATACAGGATATCATTAAGAGAGGTTCCTTCAAGACCCATGTCCTGGGGAAAGTGGGTGGGGGGAGAGATAGAGAGAGAGAGAGTAAGAGAGAAAATTATATTTCTGTTGTTAAAACTAACAGTTCTTACTTTTGAAGGTCACTGCAAAGAAATTGCAACCTTTTTGTCATATTCCCACCATTTCAGAGGACCAATTAAATAGTCACACCAATTAAAGAATCTTAAGAAAGATTGTCTTGTTGAATAGTGAAAAACCTCAGCAAGCCTGTGACCCACTGACATCATTAGGAGCTGGGCTCCTTTTCCACCGTGGTGCTGTCAGACTATTCTCCATTCCTGCCGCTTTTAGGGCAGCGTTGTCTTCAGGCAGTGAGAGGCTCAGTGGGTCTCAGGTCACACTCTGCTGATCAATAAAGACCAGGGAGGCAGATCCACTGGCAGGTGGGCAGTGCTGGTGCCACAGTGGCTCACTGAGACTTCGCTGTGGACTGGAACTGTTCACTCATCTCCCGGCTCCTCTCCGTATCGCTTCTCAAGCCATCACTCCTCTCTCCTGGTTAGTCATACACTACTGGAGTTTCCAACTGTCTGCCAGGTTGTTTTCTGTTTCTAAACTCACTAATAAGATCTTGCTTCTTAACAAAGAACTTTCTTATTTTTTTACACATCTAATATTCAGAAAATTTTATTTATTCTGTTTCGTTCTTGTGATGCCCTGCTACTCTGGCATTTCTGCTTCTTTAGTCCTAAATCGAGAGACAACAGTAATAGACTCCCCACTTAACTGTCATGTTCAGAATCAATGCTGGACCTTTGGATTACTCTCAAGCAAGAACCAATAATGCAACTAATTTTGATTGAGAAACAGAGAAGACACAACAGAGGCAGGGTTTGTAGTGTGGCTGGTTGTGTTTAGTGTGGCTGGTTGTGTTCTTAATTCCCAGCACTAAAACAGTCTTGCTTGTAAACACCACAGCAGGAGATTAGAACAGGAAACAGGACAGACTAGTGAGAACAGGAAAGATTCCCGTAGCTTCTTCCTGCTGTGATCACAGCTCAGAACACTGCTCTCCTATCCGTCTTTTTACAGGTGCTGCTCTGTCTACAGGTGCTGCTCTTTCAGGCTCCACTCCTAAATTTGATGGGAGGCCAGACAGAAATGTGGGATTGCGTATGGATTTGGTCACATTTCTGAGATTTTAGGAGTTAAAAGATCATTCTCTGGGCATTTCCAGCACCTTCTGTTTCCCCCGCAGGTCTAGCAGAACCCAGCTGGATGTAGCTTTTATTCTAATGAACCTGAAAGTAATGAAACCCAGGTGAGGGTCTGAGAGCTGCAGGAGAGATGAGAGAGTTTCCCCTCTGCCACAACATCCCCTGTGACAAATTAAGCAGAAATACAAGGCACTGTCCTCTTCCATTAAAATCTCTGGGTGATTAGCCTCCAGTCTGAGTGGGAAAGCTAATTTGCTTCTCTTTGCAGTAATTTCGGCATGGTATGTAGTGTAGCCTGCTCTCTGGTCTGAGAGGGAGAAGACATGTCTCGTGCAGTGGTAGAGTAGCGTAGATTAGAGCCATGTACCCCCCCCCCCCCTGCTCAGAGAGCTTCCTGAGAGAATAAGACATCTATCCATAATCATCTATGCATAATTATTTTGAACAAGCCTTAAAAAACACTTTGGCCTTGCAGAAAATAACACCAATTTAGATGTTTTTTTTTCTTTTCTTTAAATTAACTCTAGAAAGTCATCTAGTTCATTAAGTTGTTTTGCTATCCATATGCATGAATTCAGTTCATTTATCAGAACTGCAGCCACTCCAGATGTTGAAAATAATTGAATCACAGAAACTCATTCCTCATGGTGAACATGTAAAAGTCTTGTCAAGACAGAGACAGGGACAGACATAGGGACAGGGAGAGTCTCCCTCATTACTCGTTCTGCTGCCTCCCTGTCCCCTGTGCTGTGTTAACAAGAGGAGAGTGCCTCCCCTCAGGGGTCTCCACGTGAATCACGTGGCTTTGTTTAAATTCCTCAGAACTCTGAAGAGCATCAACACAACAACAACATGGGGCAACCTCAGAGCATGCAGACAAACCAGGAGATCTGGAGGGTGGGACGGTGTGGACAATCAGCAGAGTGTGAGCTCGAACTTCGATTTTGAGGTTTCAACATGTTTATAAGGAGTAATAAGAGCCCAGAAGGAACATAAACACACTGTTTCCAGAGCTGCAGATTAAAACCAGGTATCAATTGAGCACAGAGCCTGGATTATAACTGCACAGTGCCTGGATTATAACTGCACAGAGCCTGGATTATAACTGCACAGAGCCTGGATTATAATTGAACAGTGCCTGGATTATAACTGCACAGTGCCTGGATTATAACAGCACTCTTGTGTTGGGTACGGGTGCAACTAATGGTATATTCCTCTGATGTTTATAAACCTGGTGGCAGCAGTCTCACCAAACCCTGCCCGCCAGCACTAAACCCAGGGTCAAATCTGCCCACCAGTGCCAAACCCAGTGCCAAATCTGCCCGCCAGTGCCAAACCCAGGGCCAAATCTGCCCGACCAGTGCCAAACCCAGGGCCAAATCTGCCCACCAGTGCTAAACCCAGGGCCAAAGACACAATTAGTGCAGCACAGAGCTTTGTGGCTTTGAGACAATCCATTTAAAGACTTTAGGAGGTGAAGCAGAGACTTTATTTCATTGATTGAATCACAGGCTGGTGGTATTGAATATGGGGCCATGTGGAGTGAGGATTTGTTGAGTGCAGGCGGGGGGAGCATGCGTTGGGGCGACGTGAAGAGAAGGTGAAGCCTGCACTCATTCTCCTGCTCACCAGACGTGGAGCGTGTCTTAATGACATCTGAATCAGAAATACCTGAAAACACAATGCCTGAACACCACAACCATGCAGATATTGCACACTTGGATGAAGAGTTTAGTAGTTACATAACTGATGGGGTCCAACATAACTCCACCCAGTACTACAAGGCTGGACTATTTTGGGGCTTTGGAGACGGGCCCTACAGGGCAACACTGGCACGTCATGAGGCACATGTTCGCTGAGCTTCGGTAATTAATCATGGAGTAATGGTTCCTCCTGAAAAGGTTCTCTAAACTATAACTGAAGATTCGCTTCTGTCTTTTTCACCAGCCAAAGATTTACTTTATTCAAGGACAGAAAGACAGTTTGTAGGAATATAGGTATATCAGAACCTATAATTGACCAACTTAATTTGAGTGATGGATATAAGGATCTTAACGTGCAGACACGTTGGTATGCGTCTGTGGCAGTGGAACGGTGATCCAGTTTTTAACAGTTTTGACACACCGGCATGCAGGCTGAAATAAGAAAACAAGGGTCGTCATATCTGAATGGCTATGTGCATACGCACAGAACCGCACCAACCTCAGCATCTGTGTAAAGAGCAGACTAAGACATCACATCCCGCAGGACGGATTAGACGTGCGTTTTTAAGGAACTTCGTTACCTTCCTGAGTAGTTTCAGCACGTCTGCCGCCTCGTCCACTCTCTCCTCTTTCAGCAGTTTCTGGATCTCCCGGGCCCAGGTTACTCTCCGCTCAAACGGGCTGGGATTCGATTTGCGTAAAATTACTGGGAGCTTCTCAGATTTTAGCATCAAAGATGTGAACCAAAGTTCTCCGGCACCTCCAGTCTCACTCTTCTCGCTGCCTGTGGAACAGTCCTGGCGATGCCGACCTCTGCTGAAAAACGCTGCTTCGCTGTCCAGACTACTCTGTCTGGTCAACTTAGAACCCATTGCTAAACTTTGCGATTTATATTGATAAGACTACGATTTCAGGGTTAAAATAAAAAGAGTTTGTCCTGACACTACGTAGCCTTAACATTAATAAAGTAGAAAGTAGTTGTCAGAGACGACTGTGTACGATTGTATACACAGTACACTCTCACTCCGTTACTGCTCAAATTTAGATTAATCCGTCTAATACTATCATTTCAAAGTAGCCATATTGTGCTAAACTGCAAAAGACTCTATTATCCAGAGAAAGAGTCAGTGGCAGTTCCTTTTCTCGGCGTTTCTGTCACCTCTCTGCGCTCGGTATGTTTTCGTTTTCAAGGCTACAACACAGAGCTGACTGGAGTTCACTCTCTAGCCAATCAGATCGCACGGATTCTACACGTGTGTTTAATAACAGAGCCTCCCGCTCCGCTCGCGCCAGACGCCAAAGCTCTTACCGTTTTAGTAACCGTCACGTGTCAGTGAAAAGACGGCGTTACTGTTGTCCGGACCAGGACAAAGAAATACTAGCGCGTATTAAAGTGCTGCGAATTTGAAACAGAATCACACATTGTATGAAATGTGGAATATTTACTGACCAAACGTGAATTCGAAGGTTTTTTCAATATGTAGACTCTACCGAATGAGATCAAATGAATATCCATGACATTGTGTTAGCTAAAAGAGAAACCAAAATAAGTTTGTCTCTCCCTATGGGAATATAATTATAGTCTATAAATAAACCAATAGGCTAAGTAAATGAATAAATAAACGTGATGCTCAATGATGGCCATAAAGGAATTACACATATATCCACATACTTATATAACTACAACTACATCAAACTAAATAAAACTCTATGTAGGTAACTACCCAGCTGGCATTCCAACGTTTATTCATTGCTGAATCAAAGCTGACACCGCGACGTTGTTTCAACGTCTTGTTTTTCAGCATTGAACAAGCTTCTCGTTCAATGGCAATTGTATCAACATATCACTTGAATCAATTTTTTAAAAAAGTGAATCATCGTTGATATCGCCTTGTCAGACATTTTTAACACTGAATACACTGCATTTATTTCCATTCTACACCGTACCCTATAATTGGGTATTCAGTTATTCCATATGCTAGTTTTGAATTGAATCATTTACATATGTCATGTTTTCAGTGCAGTATTGTTCACGTTTAATTTACTTGCCATGCAACACATAGAAGTCAGTTTGAACGTGAGTCAGGTTCCCACAGTCGTTATGTTCCACATTGTATGGGAGGGAAAAGCACTGTATAAGATGGCAGAATGAAAAAATAACAGTCCACTTTTTCGAGTATTTTTAATCAGAACAAGAAGAGAACAACAGGAAAGTGAATAAATCAGGCAATTAAAAATACAAATCCCACATATCTTCATTTCTTTCAGCTACCACTACCCATCCTGTCTGGTGCACACTTCCATGGTCTCCGTAACCTTTGTGTGTGTGGTTTTATGTGTACTGATAACAGCATCTAAAGAGGAACAAACCACAGGTTAGATTATACTCTCAAATAATGCACATTTTAGATAATGTATGACAAATCCTGTGTGCACTGCCAACCATTTTCCAGTGTTGTAGTTGTTTAAGTAGGATCACATTTAGATCACACCTTGCATGTTAAGAGACACTTGATTTGTAAAGCCAGAAAACCCATTTTGTTTTTTTGGTATGAAATGACATTCCACTAAAGTGGCTAACTTCTTCAACCGCAAAGGATCTATTGTTGATCTGAAACTTGGATAGGCAGGGGACAGTCTCTCCAGGATACTGTGCAACTAGATCAAAAGTAATGACTGATTGACAGCCTGCTGATGTAATGTTCTTTCTCCAGACTGCATGCCAAATTAGGACTAAACTCACTGCTCACCATAAATGACACATCCAAGAAACGTGTCCATATTTGCTGCATTTAGCTGACACTTTTTAATCAAAGTGCCTTCCAATTCTGATTGAATACAATTTGAGTAACTGAGGGTTAACGGTCTTGCTCAGGGGCCCAACAGTGGCAACTTGGCAGTGGTGGGCCTTGAACTGGCAACCTTCTGATTATTTATTTATTTTTTGCTTATTTTAGACATTATGGCATTTGAAAGAGTTCTGAAAAACACAAACATATTTAATTTTAAAGTACTGAATTGAAACTTTTGGTTAAACAAAAACAGCACCCTCCATCATAACGGAGAGTAATGTGTGGAGAGTGTTCAAAAGATTGAATACCAGGAAGGCGGGACCAGACAACATCTGCGGTAGAGTCCTCAAAGCCTGCACAGACCAGCTAGCCCCGGTATTCACCGACATCTTCAACCTCTCCCTGACGCTTGGTATCATGCCATCCCCGTCCCGAAGAAACCTCGACCTTCTGGCCTTAACGACTACCACCCTGTTGCCCTCACATCGGTCGTGATGAAATACTTTGAAAAGCTAGTCAGAGACTTCATCACCTTTTCACTGCCAGCCTCCATCGACCCACTGCAGTTTGCATACCACCACAACCACTCCACTGATGACACATTTGCACATCTGCTCCACACCACACTGACCCACCTGGACAAAGGGAGGGGTAATTATGTTAAAATGCTGTTTGTCAACTACAGTTCAGCATTTAACACTATCATCCCCTCCAGACTCACTACTAAGTTGGAGGATCTAGGACTGCATCTATTCCTGTGTGACTGGATCTCCATCTTCGTAACAGACAGACCACAATCAGTACGGGTGGGCAATTGTGTCTCATCCACCCTCACCCTCAGCACTGGAGTTCCTCAGGGTTGTGTCCTAAGCCCCCTGCTCTACTCACTGTACACCTACGAATGTGTGGCCACTTTCAGCTCTACCACCATTGTCAAGTTCGTTGACAATACCGTTGTCATGGGCCCGATCTTGGACAATGACTAGAGGGCCTACCTGGAGGAGATTAAACACCTGGAGAAAAACACCTGGTGCCAGGAAAATAATCACCTCCTGAACGTCAGCAAGACAAAGGAGCAGATTGTGGACTGCAGCAAGAAGCAGGAGCGGCACTACCAACCTGTGAGGATCAACAGAACCATGGTAGAGAGAGTAGACAGTTTCAGGTACCTTGGAGTTCACATTTCGCGGGACCTGTCCTGGTCCTGCCACACGAACTCCCTGGCAAAGAAGGCTTGTCAGCATCATTACCACCTCAGACGCCTAATAGACTTCAGACTGCCCTCCAAGGTGCTGCGGAACTTCTACTCCGCAGAACTTCTAGAAATATGCCACTGGATGTAGTGGACTCCTCATGTCTCTGGGACAACACAGCTCCTACACCAATGTTCGAAGCGTCGACCTCTACCACAGATGGGATGGATAGATCAGAATGTCAAAGTATGGGAGCAGTGGTGAAAGCTTCATTTAATCGCCTGAATGCTTGCTCAGCCTCTTCATTCCAGTGGAGCTTGGCCACTGTTCCTTTTAGGAGGAGGGGGGTGTGGGGGGGGGGGTCACTATGCCGCTGAAGTTCCTGATGAAACGTCAATAAAAGTTTGTGAAGCCTAGGAAGCTCTGGAGCTTCTTGATGCTAGTAGGTACAGGCCAATGGAGGATGGCCTCTATTTTTTGGTCATCCATTGTAATTCCACCATGGCTGACTACATATCCCAGGAAAGTAGTAGTAGCGTTTTCTCTTCTTTCACATATAGTCCATTACCAAAATAGACCTTACATACATGTTGTTCATGGGTTTTCAGATAGGGTGAGTAGATGAGGAAGTCATCGATGTATGCAATCACAAATCTCCCTATGTATTCTAGAAGGATGTCATTGACAAAGGCTTGAAAGACAGACGGAGCTACAGACGGAGCTACAGACGGAGCGACACAGGGGCCGTACGGCATTACTTTGTATTCATAGTGACCCCTATTGGTAACTTAGGCAGTTTTCCACTCATCTCCTTTTTTTATATGCATTAGGTTTTAAGCACTACAGAGGTCTAATTTTGTGAACATTTTTGCTTCTCATAGTTCCAGTATCCAGATCTGCTTGAGATCTGATTGAGGTTGCACTAATCAATGCAGGGGTGAAGGCCTCCGTCCATCTTCTTTACAAAGAAGCCCGACGCCCGGGGGGAAGTGGAAGGCTAAATGAAGCCCTGCCTCAATGCCTCATCTATATACTTCTCCATGGCTTTCTCCTCCTCCTGGGAGAGGGGATATATGAGAGCCTTGGGTAATACAGCTCACTCCAGGAGTTCAATGGAACAATCATAGGGATGGTGTGGGGGTAACAAGGTAGCTTTTTTCTTACTAAACACCATAGTGAGGTCCTGATATCCTGGAGGAAGGGAAAAGGTGTAACAGGGCTTGAACCGAGGTCAGATCTGTGATGATACCGACCCTCCACTGGGTGAGGTACCACGCTTTAATGGTGATGGGCCCGTGTGAAAAACAGTTAAATCTTATAACAGGTAAAACAAGAGAAGTATAAAAACAAGGGGTGGGGAGGCGAACGAGCTCCTGCTAGACTGCAGCCTGCCATTAAACTACCTGTGCGTATATCACGCTTAAAAGGAATGGAGGATGAAAAACAGGTAGGAAAAAAAACACCACGCCAAGCATTGAAATAAGGGAAAACAAAGGACACCATGCGAAAAATGGCAGCCCCCATGCACTGGGGAAAACCAAACTCTAAAACTTCCCCAACAAAACCAGAAAACAGGGAGGTACTTTAGCGACTAATGGAAGCCGAGAGAGAGAGACAGACTTGAGGGGGAAAACTGGAGAAGAGAAGGGGAGTGTAAAAACACAGGCACCCTCGAAGAGCAGAAGAGAGGTGTAGCACAAGGGCTCACAAACCTCAACACCTAGAGTTAACGGCTAGGAACTTGGCTCAACACTTTAGCAAGGACCCAGCACTGAGTGACTGGGTCACTGGGCATATGTAGACTTAACACAGCTGTTGGGCATCAAGCCTGATTGGTAGTGTGCCTGACTCGAGGCCTCCCCCTGGCTGGAGGGGGCCTCGACCTGGCACCAACCCTTACAAAAGGCTTGGTCGTCAGCAGGACTCTATAGTTGTGGAACATAGTCTAACTGTAGGTAATGTCAAACAGTCTTTCTGACATTGAGACAACCACTGGGTTATATTGTTCTAACCAAGGTAGGCCCAGAATAACTGGGAATGATGAGGTTTCTAGGACAAGAAATGAAATGAGTTCGGAGTGGAATACAATTGTGGTGAGTTTTACGGGTGTAGTGCAGAGATATGGAACAAGCCCCTACTGGCGATCCATCCAGTGCAGCCAGGCAAAGGGTCTTAGGCAAAGGCTGTATTGGGATGTCTAATTCCTGCACCAGATGGGCGTGTATAAAGTTGCCCTCTGCTCTGGAGTCAACTAGGGCTATAAACATAGAGCAGTGTGTGGCCCAACATAGACAAGTATCATAAATGACTAAATGACTTAGCTACCATCTTTTGCATGGGAAAGACCTTGGTTTGCGGTGTGGGATTCATGGCTCTTCTATGACTCAGTGGCACAGATCTGTTGGGTCTAAGACGACACTCTCTGATAATGTGTCCTAAAGAACCGTAGTAGAGACAAAGACCCTCCTGGAACTGCTGCCGCCTCTCCTCCTTGGTTAAGCGAGAAGAATCACATTACATTGGCTCCACCATATGCTCTTGTCTAGGCTCTAATCTATTACTATGACTGGGGTAGGTAGAGCACGTAATACTGGCTCTATGCCATCATCATTCCTGAAGAAAACGGTCCAGGTGGATGGAAATAGCTATAAGCTGATCCAAATCAAGCTCGTCATCCCGGGAAGCTAGCTCATGTAATACCTTCAAAATAAGACCGTTTCAGAAGGTGACAATCAAAGCCGCCTTGTTACACCCACTACCCGCAGCAACAGTATGGAACTCATGTGCAGAGTCAGATACGGAATGGTTGCCTTGGCGAAGTTTTGTGAAAATCAAGTGTTTTGTCCGCGAGACGAGAGGTGAGGAACTAAATCTTTGCTTGGCTAGAACAGGGTGGGATAATATTGCAATATAGGGAGCATTTTAACAGGAAACCCTAACATTTTTTTAGGGGAGCCACTGCATTTCTCAGGTTTACTCACAGGGAAGGCTGGTTCAGTACTGATAGCAGTAGCAGCAGATACAGGCATTGGGGTGAACTGGGGAGAAGTAGTCATCATTTGCAGCTGGGATATAAGTTCTCTGAAACACTGTCTGAGTTCTGAAATTTGTGTCTGTTGGTCTGCTTGTTGTTGGGCAATCGTGTCCATCAACTGTGGGAAGTCCTCAAGCACCTGCTGGTGTTGATTAAGTAGCTGACTTTGGTCAGTAAGAGCCTACTTCAATGCTTCCGAATCTGCCGTCTGCATGATGGCAAAGTATTCTGTGACGGGCCAGGCAAAGTCAGGCGCTCGCAGATAGACAGGCTTATATATAGGGGGTTGGGCGGTATGACAGCATGTGGTCAGAGAGTGGGTTCTGTACATTTTAACCCGAGGTTGGTGTCAGAGGAAAAGTTATAAGTTATCAACTGAGAAGGTTCATCTGCTGAGGAGCATAAATTGTTCACAAGTTTTTGTGGTAGTCCACCATATACATTGAGATATACTGCCCTGGAATAAAGTTATAATAAATATAAATAAAGCTATTGGTCTTACTACATGGTTGCTGTAGCTAATGTGTATGTATAGTGAGTGCTAAAGGAGTGAATGGGGAGAAGGAAGTGTGGGATGAGGGTCCCTGCACGTGTCTTATACCGACGTAATCAAACGGAAGAATTCAAACTAACATTCTACAAAATATTTCTAAGAGCAAATTTCACATTTTGAATGGAGTCTGTAGCTAGAATAGCATTAAGAAAAACATGAGAAATAGCAATACAATGGTTTACAAGTGGCTGTATTAATTATTAATTCATGCACAAAGTTAGAATATTAACTTATTCGTAGCAGTAGATTTTTTCACGTTTTATTAGGGAGAACCGCCAAAAATTCGCAAAAATCACCATCAGCCGATCAAAGACATTTTTATCGGCAAGTTGGTCCAACTTCTGCTGGACTGCAGAAATTAACCTTAGTGCTCTTAACACGCCAGCGATTTAGCGGTCAGAGTCGGCTACTTATGCTAGCTAGCTAATTCGGCGTGAGTGTGAGTACTAGCGTGAGCTACTAAATCTGCGATTTGTATCTACAACCCCGATGAAACAACTCACTGGCAATTTAGCAGCTAAATTAGCAGCCTACCGAAGCGATAGTTACGTTACACACTGTGTACTTAGGCTCTTTAGAAATATCACCAACAACCGCAAAAGCACAAGTTGGCAGTGTGAGAGTGTCGAAACGCACATGGTGGTTTCTCATTGTTTCCCGACCAAGACCGCATTAGTTTTCTAATTAATGTAGTTACGTATTAACGAGCTTTCTGACGTCATTCTTTTTCTCAGTCATAAATTGGCGCGAAGGTGTTACGTAAAGTCATAAACACGCTCGCGAATACGCGCCTCCTCGCTCACGTGCAGATCCGTCACGAGCTGCGTCGCCTGTGTTGTCTATAAAATAATGTTAGCTGTGTATTTTGGCATGAGATATCTATTGTTTTCTGTTTTTAACATAAATTTGACGTTTGAAGTGGCCGTGATCAAAACATTAAAAAATAAGAAAGGCAGAATTCAAACGTTGATTTATAAGTAATTTGTTAGCCTTTTCACAATGACAACATTAAACGCTGCTTCAGTATTTTTGAACGTTGAATCAACAACTGACATTATTTGAACCACATTTTAAGTTTGAAGGTCGGTCAAATGCCACTTGACATTGTGTAATTAACCTTCGTGATGAGCCAGGTCTTGTAAAACTTTGTTGCAGTATACCGTATATTGTATATACCGTAAATGTATATTGAACTTAATGTCTTTTACAGCACTGACTGCCCACAGTTAATCTTTCACCGTTCAAACCATTTAATCCAGGGGATCCGTGAGAGAGGTGTTGTTTATGGGTGAAGCACTTTAAGAAGGCATATTTGTTCTACCTCACCGGATGCCTCTCCTCCCACTGGCTGTAATAAAGCGGCAACCTGCTGGTTTATTTTATTGTTCTGGGTTGAACTTTAATGCCAACTGAGCTTTTCACCTGTATACCATTTTGTGGAACTTCCAAGATTCTGTTAGGGGCCTCACACGGTCAAGGTAGGAAATATTCAATTGATATATTTCGATATAAATAAGTATATTCCATGGATGGGATATCTATACATATTAACAACACTTTTCTCATCTCTTACACTGCTAATAATTCAGCTATTATTACTGTCATTTTTCAGTTCCCAAGTTAGAATGAGAAGGAAACATTCTTCTCTCTGGTGGCGCACTACAGCTCAGTTCTTTGTGTCAGTCCAGAGTTCCACGTTACTGTGGAGATTTGTAGGAAGGAGGAATATACTCGCCCTCATTTTCAGAAACGTCTGTCTCTAGCATGGTGGGCTAAACTCCACTGGCTGCCGGCACCACAGGCCTCTCTGGGGTGAACTGGTGTGCAGCTCTCTCCCACACACACTGCAGAGAGACAGGTTTATTGCAGGTAGCAGACAGATTTGAGAAGTCTACACACTCCTACCTCCCTTTCTCCCAGAGACTAAAATTAAATTAAGTATGTTTATTAAAAATGTTTGCATAATAAAACATATTTATCACATCTTTTTCTTCTTAAGAGAAAGTATTGATGAAAAGATGCAGTGTTACTTGGTGAATCTCACACACAGAGGAGCTGAGCAGCAGGTTTCTTGGTTCAGTATGTTATGTTATTCATGTTAAACACTTTTAAAACAGTCAGATTGAGCACTGCCAGCTTCATTTACAGTGAAAACAAGGTCAGCTTGATCCAGACTGACAGTGTCAGAGCAGGAATAAGTGTTTGATTCTATATTACATATGAACAGAAATGATCTAACGTGAGGATTTTGGTGAAACAGGCATCTGAATTTTTAACATTAAAATTCAAGGGTGTCAGAAAGCTTGTGGAAGTCTAAATGTGTGCTCAAATCTGGCCTGTTTATCCATCTGCTCCTTTAGTTATAAAGGTCTTTCTCATTCGCTAGTCCAAAGTACAGTGGTCTCATTCATGGCCACTGGGTGACTTTAGTCAATAAGTCCTGCACATGAAAATATTATGACTGCACTCTATACAAGGAATGTTTGGGTACACACGGACCCACATGTTGACCCGGATCTTCTTCTCTAATACCTTTCTGTTTCTGCCTGCCGCATCACTGGGGGTTCCTCTTACAGTGTTTCTGTGTGATTGGATTGTCATGACACACCAAGTTAAATGACTTATGAAGGAGGCATGTGGCATCCCTTGAGTCACTGCTGATGTTTTAAAAAAATGACCAAGTCAACTTACTAAGTCTAAAACATTCAACACAAAATTGCCAGACCTTGTACATGCCAAAGAGAACTGATGTCATCTTCAGGCAGGGATTTAAGTGTAGCAGTGCTGGTCTGGGGCAGAGGTGTGTGGGACTATCAGTCTATGCTCTTGTACTGCTAGGACAATGCAGAAGTCACTAGTGGTGGGGTTGGTGGTGCTGTTGCTGGCTGCAGTGGGGATGTTTGTGGGGGTGTTCTTTGGCGTACAGGGCAAGACCTCCACCACCTCCACCCAGGGCGCCTATACTCACGCTGCAGTAGCAACAGATGCAGGGCGGTGTTCAGAAATCGGCAGGTGAGTTCGTACGCACACACGCACGCACACAAAAAAATACACAAAATGTAAATACACACACATGCTCATACAATCATTAAAAATCTGCAGCTGTAATGCAACAGTGTAATGTAATGTTTTTAAACACCACAACCTCTGGCAAGATTTCAGATAATTATATACAGACAGCCTATTAAAACAGTGCCAGTACACAATCACAAAACATCTTGGTAGTTCTGGCATGTATGGATTAAAGAGTAATCCCATTTGGGTTTCCTGTGGTGAATGTGTAGTATATGTAACTAACCTTGTGGTGAATGTGTAATAAATTAGGACAGTAGTAGCTCACTGGTTAACATACTTGACTTGTAAAGAGAAGGTTGCTGGTTCAAGCCCTACAGCTGTTGGGCTCCTGAGCAAGGCCCTTAGCCATCAGTTGCTCAAGTTGTACTCAGTCATAATTGTAATTTCATTTTTGGATAAAAGCGTCAGCTAAATACCGTAAATATACAATTATTAATTCCTCTCCATTACATACTGAAGCTGGACAGTGGACTGTTGCAGTGATGTTGCAGTACAGCTCTGTGCATGTGTGTGTGTGTGTGTGTGTGTTTCCTTCAGGGACATTCTGCAGAAAGGGGGCTCTGCTGTGGATGGTGCTATTGCTGCTTTGCTCTGTGTGGGACTGGTGAACGCCCACAGCATGGGCATCGGGGGAGGTCTCTTCTTCACCATCTACAACGCCAAGACCGGTAGCAGCTCAGTGTCCTGTGATTCAGCACCTCAGAGCAGGACTTCTGATCCTTTATCAACTGTCCACTGTCCTGACTCTTTTCTACTTAACAGGGACAGTTGAAACCATCAATGCTCGTGAGACGGCCCCCTCAAATGCCACTCGGGACATGTTTGGGAACAGCACAGAGCTTTCTCAGGAAGGTATCTAAAAACTGGTTATGCAAGCTCTTTCGGGGAGTACACCTCAGTGAAACATGGGTTTTATGAGGACAGGAGCTAAGCATTTTGTATCATATGTCACAGCTATTCGCTAACTTTGTTCTTGTTGGATTTTAGTGCTGCAACACTGTGGGAAAACCCATTTCTGATCAGAGTGAGGTGTCAGGACTGTACAATATGGTGGTGTAGCTGGTGGGTGGTGTAGCATGATAGTGGAGTTATGCTGTATGTAAAGGTGGTCCCACAGTGCTGACATAAAGCAATCGTAGGGCAGAACTGGATATTCAGCATAGAATACAGAATACAGCATGAGCACATGTCGTCACTGCCATATTACACACATATCGCACATTCAGTTGTAATATTATACATATTGCACACATGGTCATAAACGTTTGAACAGAACTGAAGTGGACAGGGCATAAATTGTGTACATTTCTTTTTTAGCAAATCTGATCGATTTGAAACACTTCTGTCTAAAAACGCTGTAAATTGATTTGACAGTTTTTTTGCTAATTTTCCCAAGACTGAGCCATTGCACACCCCCTATACCACCCCCTCCATGTTTCTCTTTTTTTCCTATTGATTGCTATCTGGATGTAACCAAAGTTAAGTCAAAAGCACTCTTTAAAAAATAGCCTACCAGAGCTTTAAGTGTGTGGATGTCTATGGCAGGAGGGCTGGCCATCGGTGTCCCTGGAGAGATCCGAGGTTATGAGCTGGCTCACCAGCGCCATGGTAGGCTCCCCTGGCACCAGCTGTTTCTGCCCAGCATTAAACTGGCACGAGAGGGCTTTCCCATTGGCAAGGCACTGGCATCTGCTATTTACAGCAAACGAAGCACCATCCGCAAAGACCCGCATTTATGGTAAGTAAGTGGGTGTAAGTGCTGGTAGGTGATGTAGGGTGCTGTTAGTTGGGTGAAGGGCATAAGCGCATGGGTGGGTGTAGGTGCTGGTGGGTGGGGGTACATTCAGGTGGGTTGGAGTAGGTTGCTGGTGGGTGTGTGTAGGTTCTGGTGGGTGGTGTAGGGTCTGGTGAGCAGGAATAGGGCGCTGGTGGGTGGGTGGTATAAGGTGCTGGTGCATGGGTGCAGTAGGGTGCTGGTGCGTGGGTGCAGTAGCGTGCTGGTGTGTGGGTGTAGTAGGATGCTGGTGCATGGGTGAAGTAGGGTTCTGGTGGGTGTGTGTAGGTGCTGGGAGAGTTTAAGCTTCTTAAAGTTCCTGAAATCCATGATATTGTGTTTGATTTCCTAATGTTAAGGACATCTCCCATTTCCATAGAAACAGATGGTAAGAGGTGATAATAGACACTTCAATCGAGAGCTTATGTCTGACCCAGCTATAGTTTTATTCCTCCAAGGTATTTTTGTGGTACTGAATACATCAGATTTTTAAAATTATCTGTTTATCAGGGACCATAAACAGCAGCTTCTTACTGCTGGTCCCACTGTGTTTCAGTTCTGTGTTCTGTGATAAAAGTGGTGAAATCTTAAAGGAAAATGACACCATCACCTTCCCAAAACTGGCCAACACTTACCAAGAGATCGCAAATAAAGGGCCCGATGTGTTCTACAATGGTACCATCGCAGAGAACCTTATAAACGACATCAAGAACGCAGGTGGACTTTCCTCACGATGCTATATCACTTTATAACAAATGTCTACAGTCTGATGGAATATAAACTGAATAGATCATTGTCATACCACTAACCTCTAAAATATGCAAAATTATATTATACACGATTGTATGCTTTACTGTACACTTTTATTTATTAGGAAGATAATGAGAAATTATATCTTATGTGTTATGTTCAGATTTGCCATTCTCCAACTCAACCGCTGCAGTTCAACACAAGCAGTGCAAAACTGACTAATGCATAATTACGCAGCCAGTGTTAGGGCTGTACTGGGACTGGCTCTACACCAAATAACACCAAGTCAGCAGTGCTCCCGTGTTCTCTATATGGCTTAACATTCTGTAGTGTTCCATTTCTGAGATGCACCAGTAAGGCAGGTGGTCCTAAAACACTGATGAGTGTAGGCATGGGATAAGTCACAGTCAAAGTCAAATTTATTTATATAGCGCTTTTTACAACACTTATTGTCACAAAGCAGCTTTAGAAATGTCCGAGTGCAAGCCCCCAGTGAGCAAACCAAGGGCGACAGTAGCAAGGAAAAACTCCCTAGAGCAGGAGGATGAAACCTGGAGAGGAACCAAGACTCAGAAGGGGTGGGGTGTAGCAACAATACACCCCAACAATAGCAACAATATAAACCATAAAGAGCAGAATGAGTAGTGAGAGAGAGAGAGAAAGAAAAAATATATAATAACAAAAGAAATAAAAATAATAAGCAATGAATGTCTATTCTGGTTTACTGTAAGTCCTAGTCTGATTTTGATAGGTTGAGTGTGTCCAAAACCCATTTTGCATGAGAGCGTCTCTCTAGGGCAAAGGAGAAGTAGTTGGCTGGGGTGGAGGTGTGTTGGGCTATGGCAGAGGGCATCAGGGGGTGGTGGGAGGAGCCATGGAACCTGAGACAGGTAGAGGCTCGGTAACATCATGACATCAGGGGTATAGATTATTAGGTATGTCCAGGTATGAGGGTGTGTAAATTAGGGAACTATAATGTGATTTAAAATGCCTGACTGTGCAGATAGGTTTTCAGCCTAGCCTTGACTATTGAGAGCAAGTGGTAGCTCAGTGGTTAAGGTACTTGACTGGTTACTGGTTCAACCCCCACCACTTTAAAGTTGCCACTCTTGGGCTCCTGAGTAAGTCCCTTAACCCTCAATTGCTCAAGCTGTTCTCAGTCATAATTATAAGTTGCTTTGGATAAAAGCATCTGGTAAATGAATATTGAGACTGTGTCTGAAGTTTTACAGCAAGGTTATGGAAAACCCATGAAAGGTGTGAAGTGAAGGACTATGGGGAAATTACAAGAAGTCCACAGACTGCAAACCTCATTCCAGAGATATTGCTAACAATAAGATAATTCATAAACTGGTCAATAAATGACCAAGTCAGTAATTCAGTTAATTATGAACTAGCCAAGGTTCATGTGTTCAGGTGGGATAATAACACTGGACGATTTATTGAGTTACACGGCCATACTCGACGAGAACCCTCTGAAGGCATCGGTGGGGCAGTTCTCCATGTTTGTGCCCAATTCTCCCGCTAGTGGACCCATTCTTGCCCTCATCTTCCACATACTCAACGGTAAGCCACCTGGCCTCCAACGTTTAAAGGGCCTGCACAGTTGGGATTTTTTATTTAATCTTTGAAAAATAAATATTTTTCACAGATTTTACAAAGAATGTTATATATTCCAGTTACCTTCCAATTTTTCCCCTAAACTGAATTTACAAGGAATGTTTTGAATTTTATTTTTTCTCAGCGGCTTGACTGATTGTGCAGGGCTTTTAAAGAGCATGTAATACACACACAACAGATGTACAAATACATAACATATCTGTTACATCACAATGTCTCCATTACATCACGATGTCTCCATACCATTTCCATGTGCTGCCTTTGTCAGCCTATATCAAAGACTGGTCCACTGTACAGATCCTGTGAGATGGGATAGAAACCCTAAGTGGCAGGGCTTTCTCCCTGCTGTGTTTTCTGTTTGCCCACCGGTACAGACCAGTCCAACTGCGCTTGTTTGAAGGCTGTGTGTGTCCTCTGTGCTGCAGGGAGATGAGACTGACTTTAAACTTTAGTGTGATGAGTAATTAGAGTCTGTCCAGCCGCCTCTTTGCCCACATAGCTGCCCTCCGTCTCCCTCTCCAGCTCTAACGCCAAGCGTCTGTCTCTAATTAGGCACAAACCAAGCTCAGAATGAAAGGAACCCACACACCAAAACCTGTTTCATGGGGCTTCAACAGCAGTATCATTTAAGCAGCCTGTTAGCTAGGATTCCCTCAACCCCCAAGCCACCCCTCTCCCCATCTCCATCCCCTTACCCCCACTCTAAATCCAACTGTTCCCCCTCTTTACCCAACCCCCCCTACTCTAAACCCAACCCCTCCTCCTTTAAACCCACCCCCCCCACTCTAAACCCAACACTCCCCCTCTAAGCCCAACCCCCCCTACTCTAAACCTAATCCTTTCCCCTCACTCGGAGCCCGCCCACACTCCTTCTAAGCTCCTGAGTCTGCAGTACCAGACTGCCATCACAACACCTCTAGCTGGCAATGCTACACCCACAAATCAAAGGCTTCATTAGCTACACCAACAGTGTGATTTTCCTCACTTTGTTTGACCAACAGAGCTTAATAAGTAGCACGCTGCCACGGACATTCATTTATGATTCATTGAATTGGTTGCTTATAAATCAAGGCATTCTTTGAAACAGTGAAACTTGTGCATTAAGCTTTTCTGAGAACACACCTGACCAGGTTTTTGTCACTCATGACATTTAACGTGTGCTAGTCAGCGCTAATCAGACCCAATCTCCCCATCTCCCAAAGCTCACTGCCACACAAGTTGCATACGTAGTGGCTGGTGTAGAGATCACCTCCTCCTTTTGCTGCAGGGTACAACTTCACAGCACACAGCGTGTCCAGTACTGACGAGAAGATCCTCACCTATCACCGCATAGTGGAGACATTTCGCTTTGCATACGCCAAGAGGAGCATTCTGGGAGATCCGAGATTTCTTAACATCACTGAGGCAAGTTGCATTGAAATGAATTAAGAGGAAAGAGAACTGGCCCTGTGAAAAGGAATTTTCAATTCATTTGTCACTGACATAAATCATTACCCTGTGTCACGATTGGTCCCCATCTAATGTCCTTGTCTCCTTGGCAACCCTGTCTCATGTCTTTGCTTTGCTTTACTTTCTGGTTTTCATTTCCGTGTTTCTTTGTTTTGGTTTCCCTGCCTGTGCTCATCTGTTTTTAGTGTGTCCCTTGTTAGTGTGTGTCACTCTTTATGTTGCTCATCATGTGTTCCCCCCTGTTGTGTTCTAGCATTGTTCTGTTTTTTTTCCTGTTAGTTTGTCTGTATATTCCCTTCAGTTCTCACATTTTGTTTCCTTTTTTTCTGACCATGTACCCTGGACTCTGGACCATTCTCCAGACTGTGATTATAGATTTGCCTCTAATAAATCTTGCTCTTTTCAGCATATGGGTCTGCATGCTTCCAGAATGTATCTGCAGATATAGAAAATTGTGGATATAAGACTCCAGGCTCTTACAATTAATAACAGTTATAGCTTCTCTTCTCGTGGTTAATAACAGTTATATCTGTTTTTCCCAGGGTTAATAACAGTTATATCTGTTCCTTTTAAGGTTATATACCAGTTATATCGGTTCCTTTCAAGGTTATATAACAGCTTTATCTATTCTTCTCAGCGTTAATAACAATTATATCTGTTCTTTACAGGGATCGTTGTGGTGAGGTCTGTGGAGGCCCCTCTGTGCACTTAGTGGCACCGTGCCACTTTCTAAGACCTGTTCATTTAGTTATAACGTTCCACTCTCCCTCTACTCCCAGTTTATACAGAACATCACGTCAAAGAGCTATGCCGACTCTATTTGGCAGAAGATCACGGACAACACCACACAGCAGGAGAGCTATTACGAGCCTGAGTACTTCATTCCAGATAATCACGGGACGTCTCATGTTTCCGTGGTGGCTGACGATGGAAGTGCAGTGGCTGTAACCAGCACCATTAATCATTAGTACGTGATCAACAAAACAGCGTCGTGCTGGACATGCCATGTTCTAGAGTTAGATGTCCGAATATAGCAGGTGGACTGTGGAATATTGAAAACAAGAATGGTTAACTTTGCATATTGCACCATGAATAGGTTTGAAGCTACAGCTGTGCTGTGAAGGGTTAATTAACAGAACTCTGTCTGCCCCACAGTCTATGGCACTGTCACCAGAGGGCGCTGCATGTTATAGTCATAGTTTCAGGGTCACTCCTTAAATCAGTGTTTCCCAGCCCTGTCCTTGAGGCCTGTGGTTGGTCCACACTTACCCCAGCACACAGTGCTAAATGAATGAGGAGTCAGTGTTATTGCTGACTCAGGAAGCTAAAAACAACAAGCACATGTACTGTTTCGCATCCCAGATGGATTAAACGATGGATTAAATGAAGGCACGTTCTGCTTTAAAAAATCTGATATCATTCATTTGTTGGCATAGTTTTTGTTGTTTCTTGCTTTACTTCACACAGAAAAGAACGTTTCTCTTTAAATTGCTTCATTGCGAACTCCAAGGCTCCTTCAGAACTCTACTGTGAGTCTTTTCAAGGCATGTGTGTGAACACCCATGTTGTGTAAAATTTCTCTCTGTTCCCACAGCTTTGGTTCCATGGTCATATCACCTTCCACAGGCATCCTGCTCAACAACCAGATGGATGACTTTAGCTCACCTTACATCATCAATGGCTTTGGGGTATCCCCCTCACCCAACAACTTCATCAAGCCCTGTGACTTCCCCCTCCACACACACACACACACTGATTCATTGGACTGCAGCATACATTGTGTGCTTACATGTTGCTGCATGTGCTTGTGCAGATAAGAGACCTATGTCTTCCATGTGCCCTGCGATCCTCTTTGACAAAAACAACAACGTCAAAATGGTGGTTGGTGCATCTGGTGGGACACAAATTACCACGTCAGTAGCTGAGGTGGGTTGTGCTTTAAAAAAAGAACAGGAGCCAATCTCATGAGATTAGTAACAGAACCACTGTGTTGTCCAGGTCATCCTGAACACTCTGTTCTTCAACTATAATTTGAGACAAGCAGTAGTTGAGCCCAGATTTCATAACCAGCTTCGGCCCAACATGACCGTGGTGGAGCCAGACTTTGATACGGTAAGTGGAGCTAAACTTTGATACAGTGGGTGGAGCCAGACATTGATAAGGTGGGTGGAACCTGACTTTGACCTGGTGGGTGGAGGTTGACTTTGACAAAGTGAGTGGGAAGAACATCCACTGATAATTTCTCGATAATCTCCAGGGAAGTAGAGTGGCAGTAAAGCCTCACGTGTGCCCATGTATTTGTGTGCAGACGGCCTTCTCGTCATTTTTCATCAGTTTAAGGCTGAAGTGTGTACCTCCATCTCCCCTGCAGGCTGTACTGGAAGGCCTAGCCAAGAAGAACCATGTTCTTGAACTGCTGACCTCGACCGGGGCTGTGGTCCAGGCAGTACTGCGGGAGAGGGGCCGTCTGGAAGCACAGTCTGACCCCCGGAAAGGGGGTTACGCTGCAGGTTACTGAGCTCCCCTCCACCCAGTCCCTCTGACCCTCAGACAGAGGCCTGGGCTTCCTCTCGGATGGAGTACAGCAGAGCAGTGTCATGCTTCCAGCTTCTGGTCGTGTGTCCTACATGCTCTGAGCTAAACAACATGGACTTCTTTTAGCACTGAGTGATCAAGCTCCTTTCATTTCCACTATGTATGAAAAGTGCTGTATAAATAAACGTGCCTTGCCTTTAACTAAAAAAAAAACTACTACTGACATTTCAGTACTAATGGCTAATTCATTTCATGACTTACTCCTAGACCACATCTGGGTGTACTGAGGAATATGTATCCTTTGTATTTATATTTTTAAATGTCCTCAGAGGATTTTATAAGTCCCAACTTGAAAAGTACACACGTTTTTCACTAATACTGGATGTAAGGTAAGACATGTTTGTGTTTTAGTACAGTGTAGATTAATGGCGTCATTCTGGAGCGCTGCCAGTACTCATGTCTGCACACCTGTGCACCACCATGAGGGCTGGTATTCTCCAGCTGCTGGGAGAAGTTCAGGTGAAAGTTCAAACAACACATGGCCAAAAGTAGATCTAAAGTAAACGACAAGTGACACTGCATCATTTCTACAGCAAGATCTTATTCTTCAACCCTCACACTTTACAACTACATTAAAAATGAAAAGAAGGAGGCAGTCTTAGATTAGTCTGTTTTGTGAGGTAATGCGCTGACGTTATCTTAAAGCAAGTCTCAGACTGTTGAGAGCATTTCCCTCTCACTTTGCCACATTTTCACTGTCAGTGAGGGGTGACTTGATCTGGGACTTGTGAACTCATGCAGGACCATGGCTTGCAGAGCTGGTCTGGGGTGGAAGCAGCACTTCAGCTATGATCCTGAAGCTTGCTGAGATTATATATATAGCTTGAAGGAAAAAGACCACCCAGAGGAGGATGAGTGGGCAATTTTTTTTTTTTTCTGTATAAAGAAAATCCCCACACTCCCTTGTCCAGGTGGACTATTTCTTCAGGCCCTGTGTAGTTAGCTGTTCCCAGTACTGCACTCTTCTGAACGGAGATCTCAGATGTTGTTCCTGGGATCTGCTGGAGTCATTTTCCCTTTTTGGGGTTCACAGATCTTAGTGCTTTGATTACCAAGGGAACCACAGTTACCTTCACCAGTGAAGTGAACTCGCAGTTACCTTCACCAGTGAAGTTTTCCAACTCTTCTTTCAGCCTTTGGAATATCTCATGATTGTCTATATTTTGATATACATGTGTATATACGTGTGTATATATACATAAGGAAAGAGAAAGAGAGATGTACATTACAATAAATGTCTTTGTTGCAGTAATTCTTACACACAGTTTTCAGCAGAGGAGGCAGCTCTGAGGCATTCTGTTTTCAGCCATTACATAACCCGTCAGATGACTCTTAATTCAGTCGCTCTATGTGAGGTTCAGTGCAGTGATGCTTGCTGCCAGAACATTTCAGTAGATGTCACAGACATCCACATCACACACTGCGTGCTGCCAGGCTCTGTCAGAGGGCTCACATGTGCTATGGGCTGGCTTCTTTAGCGTGATACAAAATTGCACAGTGACCACATGTTTTTCCACAAGGTCAACAGGAGCCCGAAAAACATTGTGTAGCTCATAACAACCAGGACGTGATCTTGAAAAATCCCCCCCGAAGAGCTGCACCACATCCATTTCCTCTGCTGGTAAAGCCTTGGGCATGTGAGGAGACACAGGGCTGTGAGACATAATGATGAGCTGTGAGCTCAACTCACATTACTCCACAGGACATCACAAACGGTGAGCTCATCTCACATTACTCCGTGAGATATAAAGAGCAGTAGTTTTAGTCTCAAGTTTCTCTGTGTAACAAAACAATGAGCTGTGAGCTCGTCACACATTACTACATGAGAAATAACAATGAGCTGAGAGCTTGTCTCACATTACTCCATGAGACATAATAATGAGCTGAAGGCTCATCTCACATTACTCCATGAGACAATGAAGAGCTATAAGCTCTTCTCACTCCATGAGACAATGATGAGCTGTAAGCTCTTCCCACATTACTCTGCTGGCACCAGGCGGTGGGTCCTCAGTGTGTCTTTCTGGGACACGGAGCTATAATAAAGCATGAGGTCCCTGCTGCATTCCTACAGGTCCCATGAGTGCTGCTCTGTCTGGGATAGTCACAACTACACAAAATCAACATCAGTGGCTGCTGTCCATGTGAAATGGCAACAAGCCTAATCAATGATGTCTAATTAAACTATTATACTTCCGATTCCTGGAAAGAACGCAACTGGACAAATTTTTGCTGTCAATTCCCAAGCTCAGGACAAGCACTGTGATATGTTTTACACAACTACTTTAGTGAGGGACAGTTTAGCGCTATCAGAACGGAAACTCAGTTTAGTGATATATCAGAATGGAAAGTTTAGTTTGTGTTCTTCATATAAATCACAGCAGCTTCACTATCCAGTGGAAAGACCGATACAAATCTGTAAACTACTCAAATCAGAGAAAATAAGTGGATTAATTAAATATATATATATATATATATATATATATATATATATATATATCACATTACCTTTTGGTGATCAGCTTTGTGATTGATTCTAGAAGAAATTAAATGGTTTGTTTGCAACATTTTCCCTTCCATAACACAAAGGCTCATGGTAGCAGTTTTCAAATGTTTACCTTCCCCTTACTTTCCACATCATTACCCCACCCCCACATGGACTGATCCATGGTCTGCCCATCCCCCAACAGGACTGCCTGCTGCGTGTGTGCGGGAGGCTGTTCCTCTCGTTTTTGCGGGAAAAAAAACCCCCTCATTTGCAAACAATGCTAAAGGTTGTTGTTTAACTGTGGGGTCAAAGTGTGCTTAAGCATATCCTCACACCTCACCGTGTGCTTGCAGACAGAAACAACTCGGTGTCCGAGGCATTTGCTTGTCGATATTCCATTGTTGTGTGTCGGTCTGTGAAGGCGCCTGCCCAGATGGGGGGCCCTGGGGACAACACGCTGACATGAAAAGGTTACCATCTCAGAACGCTTTCAGTTCCCACCGCGCAGCAACAACTGTGATGTCACGTGGATCATGACATCACACACAGAGTTGTACTGGGAGGCTCGCAGACTGGTGCTGACCAATCCATTAGGTTGCTTCCGTCACCTAATAGATTATGACTTATGCAACGTACATGCAGCCAAGTCTCTCCACAGCGCGCACACACACACGGAACATGCCTGTTTTGACCCCTGACCCAGCGCACACACACAGAACATGCCCGCTTCTGCACAGACACATAGAAAAACACAAGTCAGCCCATCACTATACTTAAGAGCTCCAATAAATAAATCAGTCAATGCCTTTAAACCTTTAATTATAGCACACCTATGGCTTTATTTAAGAATTTCTTGTTTTAACCTGCAGCTGTAGGGAGGGTTTCATTCATGTTGGGTTTTTGTTTGGACAGTAGGCCTGTATGGTGGGAGCACTCTGATTGGATAATCACCATTAGGAAGTCTTCAGTGCTTTTCTTTGGCAGTGTTCAGCAGGACGGACTGGCGACAGGATGGAAGGAGAACTGAGCGTCTCTAAACTAGGTTAGGAATACTCGTTTGGCTACTTGCCTCAGTAAACTGAAGAACTCTCCATGTCTCATACAAACAGCCCATCACTGCTTAAACTGCTATGCTACATCCACCACTCACAGCAAATAAGTAAAAAATGAGCATCTTTATTAAGTCTCCATTTTAAATTGTGTAAAAGTACAAAGAAATTAAAAATTTTGAAAAAGTACACAAATCGTGCAGTTACATAATGATTGTGTACAACTAGTGTAAAAATATGCTAAATGTTTTAAACGTATTAAAGGCTACAAACATTCACGTCACATTTGACTTTACCAGAGGCTAGCCCTCAGTTACCACATACACAGCAGTGTCAGTTACAATCCAGTACCCAGAGTTGTAGACCTGGTGGATCTACCAGGGTAGCAGCCTGACATTCTTAATTCTGATAAGTGTTGCTGAACAAACTAACAGTCAATTTGTACATCTTGTAGACATTTAAAGCATCCATCTAGCTTCGTCACTGAATTAAATCTGCATACACAGAACAGGCCACAGTATAGCTGTGCCAAAACAGACTAGAGTATCTGAGCCACGTCGCAATCCTTTCACACACTGCAGACTCCACAGGACTCCAGTGGAGAAACGTCCAGTCAATTCTGGGAAGTTTCCTCTGGCCATTCTGTGTGGCGCAGGGATTCAACCATGCTCTGCCGTGAGAGGCGGGGAAGTAGGCGGGTCAGTAACCTGCCGAGCATCCCTCCTTCCTGGCGTCCGAGAATGCGCTGATGCAGCCACGCTCTCTTGCCACAGCATTCACCACGTTGAGGACGAAATCCGCAGACTGCACAGCGTGTCCCAGCGAACTCATGAAATTGATCAGCCCCTGCAAGACAAAGACAGGAGTCCAGACCTTTACACACACACACACAGCTCAGCACCCCCTCCTCAACATGCCAGGCATGCAGTTACAGCCAGCAGTCACTTATCTAGGGTTACTCTGAAAACAATTGCAGTGTGTGCGCTAATAAATGGTGTTTAAAGAGTAGACACCTGGTCAAATCCTTGCTCAAATATCACAGAGTTCTTGGAGTTTACAAAAACCACCTTCGACTTGATGGCATCTTCCAGACTCATTCCAAACCACAAATGGTTCAGTATAGACTGACACAGGAAAGGAGAAAAAGGCACAATGAGTTTTTAGGAGGAGTCAAGATCTGGGTGTTAACTTAATCAAAAAAGAAAGAAAATGCATTACAATGAGAAGATTTTACAAACTCTGGTTTAAGTTCTCACATATCTCATAGCATACCCTCATAGCCTGTGTGTATTACTATGCTCATCACTAAGCTCAAGTGACATTGGGAGACAGTTTTTTTATGCCTGATTTGAGATGTCTGATTTATGAGGACACACACATCTGCATGGTCTCCAGCTTTCGGCAAACACTCCTTTCCTCCATCTGTTATTGCTTGTGAGTGGAAGATCAGATGGGTGAACGTGTCTCAGTGTGAGCGAGAGAAGGGACTGTACTGTCAGTCACTGACAGCCAGCTGAGGTTTGGCGTTCAGACACTGTCTAGAATGGAGCAGTGACACTGGAAATTTAGCATATAAAAACAGTGTAGCAGTGACACTACAGTGGAATAACTGACACTGTAGCAATGCATCAGTGTGGCAGTGACATTGTAGCAGTGACCATGTATAGCCTTGACAAGAGGTTTTTGTGTTTTCTGACTGAGCTTGCTTAAAAAAAAGCTAAACAGTTTCAAAAGTGAAAACATTTGTGGGTAGTGTGTTAAAGTGTGTAGTGCAGGGGTCAGCTGACCATGGCCATGGCAGTCGTGATCATACTTCCTCCAGATCCACCAATCACCAGGATCTTCTCCCTGTCTTTCGTGTATAGGATAGCAGGGGCCATGGAGGACGGAGGCTGCTCTCCTATAGAAACACAGCAGTCAGTCCCAATCCCTAACCCCCCCTCCCCACACACACACACACACATATATCTTAGTCCCAATCCCTAACCCCCCCCACACACATCTTAGTCCCAATCCCTAACCCCCCCCACATGAACCCCAACCATAGCCCCCCCAACCCCAACATGAAATCTAAATTTAACCCTTAATCAAACAAACCATTAAGCCAAACCGTAGCCCCCACCCCAACCCCTTGACCCATAACCTTTAAATCGCAACCCCCAGCACTTGACTCCTAAGCCATAACGTAACCGTAAACAGAGATCTGAGCGAGTCAGAAAAGCAGAGTGACCGAGCATGAGCGCCTCACCGGCTGCCAGAGAATCAGCTCTGCCACAGAAGTCAGCCAGCTCATTGTTCATGATGATGCCTGTCCTGCGCGAGTACACAGCCGACCCGAAACTGCGCGCACACACACACACACACACACACACACACACACACACAAAAGCAGGACCCACATCACATAATAGAAGCTAATGATGCTTATAACAGAAGGTGGAGTGTGGCATGTAGTGTGGTGGTGGGGTGCGGCAGAGGCAGGCAGTGTTTAGTGAGCAGACTGAGCAGCAGCACCCACATATGATTGATGGTGCTGGTGACGGAAACCGCAGAGCCGTCTTCTGCAAGGACAGAGACGTGTGTGGTCCCCAGGTGATCGGCCCCGGGAGTGACGTTGTAGTAGGAGGCTGGGTGTGTGGACTCACTGCTGATCAACGCCCTGACACGGTCAGCAAAGCTCGTCTCGAAAAGGTACGCTACCTGAGAAGTGCAAAAAAAAAAAAAAAATTAAAATAAAGACAGGATGTTAGAATTCAAAAGCAACATTCCTTCAGTGTGAAAGTAGAAAACAAAACCAGGGCTGGATGCTCAGGGCGAAACAGAAAACGAGTAAACCCAACAGTACATGACGGAGCGTATGCACAAGATAACACAAAGACCTGCACAACACAAATACACAAAGAAAGAAAGACTGTAGATAAAATGGTATAAAAGTTAAAAAAAAAAGAAAAAAAAAAAGAAAAAAAAAAGAAAAAAGGTAGTGTAGATGTGTGAGGCTGTGCAAATGCGTGTGTGAACAAAGAGGTAGTGAGCTCTAAGGAAACTCACCCCCATAGTAACAGCAAAAAAAAGTAATCATTAATAATGACAATTATTCTAGTCATGTACAGCAGGTGCTGCTCTGCTCATGAAAATGAGGGCTGCTGGATTATCACTAATCTGAGATGAGGGCTACTGGATTATAAGATTTGTTAATTTTCAGTTGTTTGACAACGGGCCATGTGTGACTGACAAACTTCAGGTCTGAGGAAGAGAAACTTATGAAGCATCTAAAAAAAAAAAAAAAGAATTTCTGACTAGACTGAGAATATTGGGGTATAGTCTGGAAATGTTTGGGTCAAATTCTTTAGTCTGAAGAAACTACTAATGTTGCAGTGCTAACAGCAGAAGCAACTAGTGTTTACTGCGGTAGCAGCACTGCTGTTGGCGGCCGGCAGCTGCATCTTCAGCTCGTCATCAATCTGGCAACAAGTCGGGTTCAATAGTAGAAGGGACCAGAAGGCACTGTGGGGGGGTTGGCTCACATTTTCAGAGTGGTAGGAGGGGTCTCTTATCTTCCTCCTTTGTCCATTTGCAAACTTTGCTGCCTCTATGTAGCGGTGCAGAGTCAGGTTCTTGTGCTTCCCGTGTATGGATGCTGGCATCAGGTTAAATCCTGTGGATGACAAAGCCTCAGCTCAGGTGTGAGAACACCTTTAAAGAGACAAATGGGATTGCAATACACTAATCTTTTTGACTACGATTTTGTAACAGTTTCATTACTCCAGTGCGCCTCAGTAAGAGTCAGACGAACCCTTCATGATGTTGAGGATAAAGCTGAGCAAAGCTCCCCCTGCTGGTAGAGGAGGAACATGCATCGTATAGTCTCCCAGCGGAACAGCCTGTGAATTGGTCACTCGGACCTGAAAAGAACTCAGGTCCTCCAACGACAGAGATCCACCTGAGACACACAGAAACACTGAGGACCTTTGCTGATTTTATCACTTCATATATGCATTTCATACATCCACACACACACACACACACACACACACACACACACACACACACACACACACACTACCTGCTCCTTCTATGTCACTAATCAGGTCGTGTGCGATTTTCCCAGTGTAAAAGGCCTCTGCTCCATGTCTAGCAATGGTTTCCAAGGTCTCAGCAAGCTTTGGGTACCTGAGTGTGTCCCCTGGCCTGAGAACCGTCTTATTACGGCATAGCACTTCACTAGGACAGAGAGAAGGAACCGATGTTTCTGTTTAGGACACCCAACACAGCATCTCTCAACACACTTATACATCCCACAAAACCTCATGCATGTGTGCGTGCGCACACTGTACCACAGTGACGTGTTCTCCACCAGGGATTTAATCAACGAATACTGTAGGAGTTGTCCCAGGTACTCTGGCATGGGGAAGCCGTCTCGTGCCAGCTTCACGCTGGGCTCCACCAACTGAGCCCATGGTAGCTTCCCATAGAGCATGTGGGCTTTGGCGTAGCCCTTCATCTCCCCGGGAACACCTATCCATTCACTACCTGGACACAGCAGAAGGGACATGGCGTCAACGTCCCCGCGCGGGACCGCAGTCTCCTTTGACCTCACGCTTAATGAAACTAGAGTCTTCATTTTGAAAACAATTCCCATCACGGCATGACAGAACAGTGATATTTAAGCATCCAACTCGCCCACATCTGTAGAACAGCTGCAGAACTGATGGGGCTGGGACAAAGCTGGCGATTGGAAACCCAGCATAAATATTAGCTAATGTTTCAGTAAACTTGAAGCTTGTAGGAGATTAGATGAAGCACACTTCCTGTAAGGAGAGGGAACACTTCCTATCTTGGCCTGTGCCTGAGCCTTCTCCCCACCGTAGTGTGGTGTTCAGCCTCTGCTTCACTCTCCTTTGCTCCTTAGTGAGACACTACAGAATATCCTGATGACCATCTTATAGGACCAGTGAAAGATATTCCTACTGCCAGGACATCATGACTGGCACATTAAACATTATTGAGTGATTTCCCAGACAAACCGGGCAGTAACTTGAAGCCAGTGGGACAGTTCTTCAGAAGATCCTGTTTGAAGTGCTTAGGAACCGTCTCTCTTGAGCTGATCACCGTCACCTTACCTGGAAAAGGAAGCAGAGCAGCTCAGATGTTAGCAGGTCACCATGACAACCAGTCTTGATGTCTCAGATGTGCTCCAGGTTAGTTATATCACCAAAACAAATCTACCAAAAACGACCAAAGCCATAACCGTCACTCAGAAATAACTACCACAGCTGCCAGAACAGGCAGGTTTCACGAAGCATACTGGGCCAGAATTACTTTAACAAAAACCCAGATGCCACGCCCTGTGGGTGAAGAACAAGGCTTTGGTTGCCAAACAGCCAGTAGGCGAGACGGAATACGAGTGGCTCATCTTGCGACGCATATCTGATTAATCAGATACACGACGTCCCTGAAGCAGAATACTGCCAGAAACCTCAAATTCTGAAAAACGTTTATGGACAGAATCAACGTATGGCAGCAGGTTGAAAGTTGCATCAACAGCCCTCAGTCCCCTTTTTTTAATATAAAATCTGAAAACAACTGCAATTAAAATATTTGTTCTGACAGCTAGAATATTCTCAGACAAAAAGAGGGAGGGACAAATACAAAAAATGTTTGACTTCCTCCACACGCCAATGACACAGGAAGCTGCAGCACAGTCTGGGTGACGGCCAAGCAGGGCTGCTCGGATGGCCGCGGACCTCACGCTAACCCCGGCAAGCACACGCTGCCTACCGCTCTTGTCCATGATAGTGAAGATGGCTCCTCCTCCCAGCCCCATGCTCTGAGGATTCACCAGAGATGTGCAAAACAGCGCAGCGATGGCAGCATCCACAGCAGAGCCCCCTTGCTGAAGTATGGCCCTGAGAACACACACACACACACACACACCCCTGCTAAAACATCTCTCCGAGAGCGCATGCACACGCACACACAAACCCCATATCCTGGAAAGACCACTTATAAAACAGAAGGACATGGACTCCCCTGATGGGTAAAGACACTCATCGACTGGAGGAAACAGTTCTGTGCTTAGGAACTCACTGTTCTTATAAATATTACAGCAGACGCTTGGAGGATGCACCCCATGAGCTCATATAGTGGAGCCATGGCCTGCTGGGGAGGAACCAACTATGCACTTGTGTTCATTTTTATTCCCTTTCCATTTTCGTAAATCACCCACGTGACTCAGACTGCGCCCCCTCTACAAGCCAGAGGGGAAAAGCTTATGAGTGACCAGTAGGGGTTGCTGGTGAGACCAGACACTGTGGTCACTTGTGACAGAACTGGTGACCAGGCAAAGGCTGCTTTAATAACTGTTCATCTTTATAATAGTGGCTTATATTTTTTGGTTTAGCTCAAAATAAAAACAAAAATATCAATTTACCCACATCTGAATGCAGACCTGGATTTACTTCTGCACTACATCGTCACAACTACTAATCACCAGTCAGTCAATCACCAGATTGGATTTCATGTTAAATATATATAGAAATAATAAAATATACAATAGTGTGTGTGTTAAAACAGTTGTCAAAACAGGCTAGAGGTCAGTGGATCTCCGCTGAGTGTTTGAAGCAGCCTTGGAAAGAGGCAGGCAGCTGCATGCAGCACCAGCGTTACTTACTCTGAAAGGCCCGCAACACACAGGAGACGAGACATGTAAAACAATAAGCAAAAACCATTATCAAGTACAGAGTGCAGTGGGGACATGCAGACATGCACATTACAGAGCAGCTCATTTTAAGACCAAGACACAGAGATCGAACCACACATTATAGAAACAAAGGACGCCTCTGTCCCCTTACGCATTCACCCAGAAGACTGCATGACAGAGTTTAAGAGCTCAGAACTGCACAGGTGTGAGTTACTCACAGCTAATTTTCCATTGCCTGAGTACAGCTGAAGTTCCTGGCATTAGTGCCAAAACTTCCAACAAGACCAGCCATGTTTACTTACTACAAAGATCTGCATTACTGAAAACCTTCATACCAGGTTAGCTGTGTTTTTTTATATACATTTTAAAATTTACACCTTTTTTTTTTTAAATATATATATTGTTTAAGCATGCTCTACTTGTGTATCAGATCTCTGTACTCATCCTACCAGCTGGCTAATGCCTTGGAGTTGTGCAAAGTCTTCATGGGATTAAGAACTGGTGTTTGGAGGACATGCTGGGCTTGACACCCCTAACCCTAACCCCCAGTCAACATCCTGCACTCCCCACTGAGCCCTCCAACATGGTTCTCACAGGACATTCCTCTACTCATTATGCATGCGACTCTCAGCACTGTTTGGACAGGGTGAGGTCCAGACGAGTGCCAGTGTAACTTCATATCTCCACACGTCCTGGTCTAATGTTAGATTTTTTTATTTTTATTTTTTTTTTTGCCCCCTCATGGGACTCTGATAGCATCTCCCATCCAGAGAAACATTTCCTGCTACCCCAGAGTTCAGTCACCCCTCATGTAAATGTGCACACACACAAAGTATATAAACTATTGTTATTTGATGTCATGACTTCAGTTTCTGAGAAGTTTGCACACACTAGTAGTTAAACCTTCTGTCCTTCTGCGCTTCGATAAACGCTCATGTTTGAAAGCCAGCCAGCTACTTCCTTTCAACATGCTGGATTTCCCCTGAATGAGGAATGCTCCCCCTCTCTTCACCCCTCAACATACTTAACGAGTGTGAAACTCTCCTCTAGATTCTAGATAAAGAAACATGACAGGACATTTTAGTTGTGCATTTGAAAATATGGCCCCTGCCCAAGCACTTTACTGCTGAGACTACAGAAGGACCACATGTAGAAACAGATCCTAAGATATGTGCATCACAGGGTAGAATGTTCAGGCACATTTACACTTCCTCCAATCTCTACCCCTCTCCACCACCGACAGAGTAAAGAGAACAAAGGGAAGGTCAGTAAGCCATCACGATGACCTTCCTCTCTTCATACATCCTGACTAATGAGGAAGACCAAAGTTGAGGGGTCCTCCCTAACAGAAGAAGCTTCAGATACATTGATTACAGCATTCTTGTAATTTCATTTATTCAAAATGTTTAGACTGAAAGGGTTATTATATGCAACTTTGTTGGGTGTCAAAAGCTCACAAATATCACTGGTTGTCACAATGGCCTTAGCCAGGTAAGACAAAGTACTAACTTATACTGAACATGAACTGACTTTTTACTGATCAAATGACAGCTGTCCATAACGCAAGACGGACACAAGAAACTTGAGAAAACAGAGCAAGGAAACGCCGCGTTTGCCCGACATCCAGGAAATGGCACACGAGCGTTTCTGGTCCTTTGTGACTCGGCTCATCTCTTTAAGAGGCGCGAGATCCTGTATCCGAGCCTTCATGCACCCATTTACCGCCACGCACGAGGAGCCGCGGAACGGAAGAGGCTACATGAAAGAAAAGGATCATATTGGGTACAACACTAGGCTGGACAGAAGAATTGTGTCCTGGCGAGGTTCAGACGTAGCAGTCACCAAGAGAAATGGTTTCAGGTTAAAGCGAACCTTTCCTCACCTCTGTTCGCACGCTCCCACACGCGCATGTCAGCGCGCGGTACCGATGCTGGCGAGGCAGCTCCGACACCTCATACTTTAAATGGATTATGTGTCATATAACGATACTGAGATCGTGGACACTTGTGTCGTTAGATACTGGCCTTTCTTTACAGCACACACAATGAAGGTTCGGCCATCAGAGTCAATAAAATCTTTAACGTGCTGCATTATGCTCATCATGGACGCATTTGTACAATTTTCATTTGTACATTCAGTAAATTGCATTACATTAGTGACAGACTTTATCAAAAGCAGACAATAAAAACAGCAGCACCAAACCTGGCTGAGAGACAGTAACGGACACGCGTCAGGGCCATACCTTCCTATATCCGAGCACCTCCGCGAGTCCGCCGCGACCGCGTAGCGAGTAAACTGTCCCGCGGAGCATCTCCACGCGCTCAGCACTGCAAGAAAGAGGCAAACCACTGCCGCTATGCAGACCACCAAGACGCCCGAAATGCACGCGAGTCTGGACTTTGACTTTCGCATGACTCGTCGAGAGTGTAACAGTCAATGCCACGAGCTCGCAAGCGTCAAAGCTCGAGCCTAAGGTTTTCTCCTCCCCTCTCCGAAAGGAAAAAAGTGATGGAGCATGAGCTGTTATTGATCCACTTACAAGGTTAGCAGGTTTAACTCAACCCGTAAATATGCTTCATACGACAAGAGAAGAGCGCCTTTCACCTGTCCGTACACTAACGCTAACCTCCAGAACAAGTCGCGCGTGGGTCATAACAGAACCTCCTTTTAGAAGCTGCGCTCTGCCCGTGTAACGCGGCGCGGTGAGCTGTGCGCGCTCTAACTTAAGACCGACGTTAATCAGCTTCAGGTGTGTTAAAACAGGAAAGACGAAGCGGCGGTAAGTCGGAGACCCCCGACTGTGCACTGGTTCGCACAAACATCCAAACGTTCAGTGATATTCTGATATATACTTGAAGTCAGGTAGTTTGGGACACGTTTTCGTAAGCCGCTCAGATGATCACCTGCTCGATTTCTATGATGAAACCTTCAAACAACGAGACGCGTATCTCACTTAAAATAGAAAAAGATAAAATGGGACAGAATGTTTCAGTTTAAAATACACCACAGTGGTAGTTAATTATAGAACAACTGTATGTAATTGTATTTTACCCTTTAGATTTATTTATTTTCAATACATAATGAAAGTTTTAATACAACTTTCATCACAATCGTATTTAATTGTATTACATGCATGCATTTGAAAATCTGAACATGTACAAAAATTTAAGCCTGAAGAAGTATTAGAAAATGTAAACAATAAGCAATAAACCCGTTCATAATTTACTTTTAACACAGTCCTTGCAAATGTAACCTTTATCTTCCAATTGTCTCCAGTGCTATCGTCTTCCCCACAACTCATGGAACCATGCATCACATTTAAGGCAACAGATCCAGTCTTCTGTGACCTTGGACCTGGGGGTGATATCAGAACCTCACTAGGTTAGCCTGTCTATGACGGGTGATATCAGAACCTCACTAGGTTAGCCTGTCTATGACGGGTGATATCAGAACCTCACTACGTTAGCCTGTCTATGACGGGTGACATCAGAACCTCACTACGTTAGCCTGTCTATGACGGGTGACATCAGAACCTCACTACGTTAGCCTGTCTATGACGGGTGACATCAGAACCTCACTACGTTAGCCTGTCTATGACGGGTGATATCAGAACATCACTACGTTAGCCTGTCTATGATGGGTGATATCAGAACCTCACTACGTTAGCCTGTCTATGAGGGATTTGGCATGAAATGACCAACCTCAGACAGTAACGACTGCTCATGGCCCTTCTTAGGACCGCACAGGCATGTGTTCTCCATCTCATGGACCATGACTTCCCACCTGCTTGGAGCAGAACTGGTCTCCCAGCCCTGACTCATCACAGTTCCAAAGATGAGATGGAATATCTACAACGTTCAGGTAATTGAGCCGAACTTTGTATGCTTGGAACTGTTTGTCCACTACCTCAGGATTCATTGCTACAGCCCTTGCTGTTGAGAGAGCTTCTGGCTTTTTTATACTGAGGTCAGGGTTTCTTTTCATCAAATTTTGGAGCCAGTAGTAACCAGCTATCTTCTTAGCTTCTGAAAAGTCAGGTATGCCATTGGCTTTGGAATAGTGGAAAGTAAAGTTCTGAATGTCCTTTTTGGTCTCTCTGAGACAGCATCTTTGCAATGCTTGTGAGCTCTATCTCAGCTTCCTCTGGCAAATCAGGTTTTCTACCAAAGTCGTATTCAGAGGCTCTTACTCTGCCCTTCACACCCTTTTCTAACATGGACATGGTACATTTCATGCTTTTGTTTGGGTTTCTGTCCTGCTGCCATCATCTCCTTATACTCATTTAACACACTTTTACTTCCTGCCTCTCTCCATTGACTAGACCTTCCTCTACCTTTATGCCATCTTTGTCTTTTCTCTGCTGTTTTGCATCCTGTCTCCATGGGTCCCTGCTCACGTCCTGTCTTCTTCAGACCCTGCCTGCTGTCTGTCTTCTTGATGCCATAATGACTGTGATGGTTAATTTTTAAAATGTTAAATGTGTTAGGCTTTTCCCCCCAATAACAA
>NC_137515.1:20360000-20367500 GCF_041902795.1 Electrophorus electricus | reverse complement strand
CGCGCATGTAAAAAAGTTATGGATGACTAATTTCCTGTGTGAAGTATTATCAAACGAATCCACATGAGATTATTACACTGAGTGAAGTCTTTTATTGACAGTACTTTAAATTCACACAGAAACATGATTCTCCAGAAAACCCATGTCTGTGTCATTATACTGAACATTTAAAGTAATCAAAGTGGTTCTGTCAATATTCTAAACACATTTAACTAAACACATTTTAACATAATCAAAGCGCATGTCTGTGTTATCACTCTAGACACGGTTAACTTTCTGGCAAACACTTCACAAAGTGCTCCATCTCTAAACACAAGTTGCAAGTACCAACTTAGGCCATGATGCTAAAAGCTTCAGAGTGGAGAGTGGAAGGAGGAGAGAGACCCAGAGGAAGCGTATGAGAACAGCCCCACTGCGCTTAGGCGAGTCCGACATGTGTTCAGGCATTAGCATGAGACAGGCGGATCCGAGACTGGAGCTTCGTGTGTCTGCTTTCATAGTAGCATTTATATGAGCGCCGGACGTCTACAGCGCCGCCAGGAGGGAGCGCTCGCGGGCCAGTTTGGGTTTGAGAAGTGCGCGTGTGCGTTTAGAAACCTGCTTAAACCGTCGCGCGATGTGCTCGTGTCCCTGACCCTCCAGGCGGTTCGTGCTAAATGAGTTCGGGTTTGCCGTGCTGGCGAACTCGTATGGACTCTTCCACATTTTACTGAGCATGCACGTTCTTTGTTAACACACAGCTGTGTGTAAATATACCAACTATATACCGTCCCCGGCCCACGTGACAGTTTAGCGATGAGGAGTGTCGGGTTCTCGCTCATTTGATTTAATTAATTAATCATAAATTAATGCATTAATCAGGAGGAGATTTAGATCCAAATTGTTTTAGTGTAAAACGACACCTGCAAAAGATCCGAATTAAAAGCCCGGACACAGTTGACGAAGAATGCTTCTCTCTTCATTTCCCTTTCACGCTTATGGCTTCCTGTGTACCCCTACACACTCACACTAGCTGAAAAGCCGTGTTGCACGACCCCGCTACAAGAAAAGCGTGTCCTGACTCGTCCTTTACCTGACCTCACCTGATGCCTCACGTACAAATAAAGACACGGATGAGAATGCTACCACTCCAAACACGTAGTTTCACTTTAAATCCGTTTAATATTGTATAGAGGAGCCAGCGAGCTTTGCAGGACTGTAGAGGAGGCTGAGTGGCGTGTGCGAGGGTCGGGAGGCCGAAAAGCCCTGTAACGTAGCGTTCCACCCCCTCACTGCGCGTTACACATCTGTGCTTATAATCGACAAATCCAAAAGTATCACTTTAAAGCGAAAAGCCAACAGGAGACTAAAACACAATTGGTATCAAAAGAAAAGTGGAAACGACGGGCTTTGCGTGGTTAAAAATAACCCCGTTAGTTATTCTGCTCCGTGCGTCAGCACAGGATGGCACAAGCTTAGGTGCACCACACCTGGTGAAGCGCCGCTTTGGCCACTGACCAGACTGCACCTTCTGCACAGCAGTCAGCTGCACTCACGCAGTTCTTTATGGTGTCCTGCACTGGCCGCAGGTAAATAAACCAAAAGGCACGAAAGACTAGTAGGCCACACATGAAAGGTCAATGGTGTGTTCCACTGAGCCGCGTCAACGCAGAGTGCATAAATACAGCCAGTAAATGTAAAAAAGGGATAAAAACGAGTTAAAATGCAACATTATGAAATCATAAAAAGAATGAAATCTATTTGTGCAGAATGTGTACAATTATATAGCAAACATGAGATGGGAGGGAACAATTCATTCATCTCCCCAGAGTAACCTGGAATGCATCTATAACCTACGTTTTAAAACGCTGTCATAACAATAATGTACCTCTGTTATATTCACAGACCTATATTTGGACTAGACATGACACTAAATCCTTTAACCTGGAAGGTTAAACTCCCTATTTAAATATGAGCTACTAGAAAAAATTCATAATTGTAAGTCACTTTGGATAAGAGCGTCAGCTAAATGCCATAAATGTAAATGTAACGTAAATTGAAGCACTGGACCTCCGACTGAGCACCAGCCAGCCGAAGACTGGAAGTGTGAATCCAACTAAATCCACCTAGAAGAATCCATCTGAAGAAGTGTGGAACCTAAACGTCCTTTTCATCATTTTCTTTCTTACCCAAGTCATCAACTCTCTGGCAGTGCAGGTCACTGGGTACCTGTGCAGGCCTCTACCCTACTGTACTCTACCAGAATATGTTCTATGAGGAAATGGCAAAGCACTTTTGTAAGTCGCTCTGGATAAGAGCGTCTGCCAAATGCCGTAGATGTAAATGTAAATGTGCAGCACCATGTGATACCTGGGAAAGATCTGGAATGTTCTGAGTGCAAGTACAGGTTACAGGTGTGAGGCTGAGCGGCTCAGTCCACCTACACCCCACCTGTCCTCCAGTTACCCTCCCCACCTGTGTTCACCCCACCATCCTCAGCCTGATACCTGATTCATTATTCACCAACGTATTCATGTTTCAGGACCTCCAAATGGTGACCAGGGGCACATGGCACCCGAGAGGTCAGACAAGGCCAAATAACAAGAGCGCACAGGACACTACACAAACCTGAGTCAAACACAAACCTGAGTCACTACACAAACCTGAGACACTACACAAACCTGAGTCAAACACAAACCTGAGTCACTACACAAACCTGAGACACTACACAAACCTGAGACACTACACAAGGGACAAATTGTCTCATCAATTGAGAGGTCGGAGCCAAAGAGAAATGTTAAACTAATAGTTACAACTTGTAATAAATGTCAGCGTGTCTATAACCTTTAACACGTATTGCTACAGCAACTATTGCATGATCTACAACATACCTAGAACATACCTATAGCATTCACATTTTCCAGTGAACAGAAAACTGTGAGCAGCTAAGGATAAAAATGTTCACTATGGTATGGAGCAACAGTTCCTGAATACTGAAAAGGGCCAACATGAGTCAACATGTAAATGTCTGTGCTAATTATGAAGGTATTGGCTTTGTTACGAGGATGGTGGTGTTGATAGGAGGATGGTGGTGTTGGTTAGGAGGATGGTGATGTTGGTTATGAGGATGGTGGTGTTGATTTGAGGATGCTGGTGGTGTTGATTGGAGAAGCGTGGTGTTCATTGGAGGATTCTGGTGTTGTGGGAGGAGGGTGGTGTTGACTGGAGGATGGTGATGTCGATAGGAGGATGGTGGTGGTGTTGGTTAGGAGGATGGTGTTGGTGTTGGTTAGGAGGATGGTGTTGTTGATTGGAGGATGGCTCTAAGAAGTCAATCAAATCATGGACAAAGCTATTTGCGCGCGGGGTTTTTGTGGTAAGATCTCCGCAGAGATAAACACCTCCACTGCTGATTCTGGAGTCTGTGGGGAGGCGCAGCATCAGTCAGGCTGCGCGGTACTAAAGATCTGGCAGGTGTCTGTTGGAACGTCACCGTGAAAGCGCGTGCGTTGACGTGGCCATGACATATCAGTCTAGACGTACTCAGCTCAGAAGAGCACTTACTGATCAAATGCGCACTTGCACACACACACGCGGCATCTTTAAGTTTCTTTCATTTCATTTCAAATTTCAACTCTAGAGAACTTATAAAGCGAAGGAAAATGAGCGAATACAGTGCAAATCGGTGGGCTGCAAGCACCCGCGCTCCCGAGGCGACCGACACAAGCACGGGGAGACCGTTGTGCTATCCGCAAAACGGCAGCATCCGAGGCCACGCAATACACCCACTTTTAGAGGAGGATTACGTCCATGTCGCGAACCAAGAGCCAGAGAGACAGGGGCAGGAGTGCAAAGAGCCGAATGGACCACCAGCACAGAGCATTCCCGCGAGCGGTGACCCACCCGCGGCGGATCATGGCGCAGAGATACGCAAGCCTCTCACACCTCCTCCGTCAGACGAAACCGTGTCATTTTTCGAGTCTGCGGCGGGGTCCAAATCAGGGTCCACGCGCTCCAAACACGATGTCAGCGCCGACGTTAACCCCGCTCTGAGCCCGATTATCAGGTCGGTCTTCGGACAGGTAAGACGCATGTTGCACCGCACGACGGCAGCCGTTGAGCGACTAACGACTCAACAGGTGTGTTGGGAAGTTTCCCCTCACTGCCGCGTGCAGGTGCGGAAGACTGCAGCACGGGCACCTTGCACGCCGCTCGAGAGCAAGTGTAGAAGAATAACCGTCATCTCCCCATTTAAGGCGATTTTCTCATTTACGTTTAATCTCAGCGGCTGATTACATATCGGACACTGTCGCGAGGTCGGATGTCTGTTCGTGGACCGCTTCGTGCGTTTAAATGGACTTCTAAGACACGCGATTCCCAGCGTGCAGTAAACGGGGATGATTTATGGTTCATCCATAAATAACGCACCAGAACCGGAGAAGCGCCTTTCAGCGTCGGTCCAGGTTTGGGTTCGGTGTCGGGCGAACAGTTTTGGTCACACCGCCACCACCTGCTCCTGAACTGTGTGTCTGTCAGAGAGAATGGGTTATCTTCATCTTCACTGTGATACTGTAGTCACAATGAACAGACGCACACTAACACACACGCGAACCCAGATGACAGATGTTCTGTAACCTGAGCAGAGCGTGCATCAACATTTTGGTTTTAGGTTATTACTGATGTGTAGTAATGTAGGCACTTGGCTTATCTAAACAGGGACAGATAGAAATATCCAAAGCTTGTTTATTTGCTAAACTGTTTGGAGTTTGGCCATCAGTATAAACTATCAATCTACTCCAGTTACTAAGGTATTGATTGGCTTCAATTACTGAACTATCAGGGGGCCTCAATTATTAAACTGACTGCAGTTGTGTGGGTGCAGCAGACAACTGAACAAAAACAAGCAGCATTACAGGACTTTCAGCACAAGGTAACACAAGCTGAAATAAAACATTAATGTACATTTTTAAAATGTTCTAATCTAGTTCTGATTGCTTTAAAATGTCTAGTTCTGACAGATCTGTAATTTGACTTTGCAAATGTGGCAAATCTTCTATGTTCACGCTTGTGTTGGACCACTGTACAGCTGGTAGCGGGGGACGTTAGTGGGAACACGTTGCCTGGGTGCCACAGGACACACTGTTCTGTGGAGGAGTGTGATGTGTTTGGCTCCAGTGGAGCTCAGGAAATAAAATACATACGCATACAGGAACATGCATGCACACGCGCATGCACACACACCCGCGCACACACACACACGCACACACACAAACACACGAGCACACAGCTCTACTGAAGTTGCTTGTGTGCAGAAGGATCTGGATAAACTTTGTTATGCTGTGACTAATGATGCTGAGGAAGAAGGGCTCTTACCATCTAACACCTACATACACACACACACACACACACACACACACACTTAGCACACACACACGCACACTACTATGCACCATCGCACTTCAAGGGGAGACGTATTCATGGTATTCATGAAGAGTTTCTTTATTCAGATTCTGCAAAAATATGACTTTTATCTAATATGACTTTTTATCTAATAGTGCTTCCTAGTTTTGTTTAATTTAGGTTTGGACATAGTTGTAGTAATATATATCTACACAGTTGAACACAACAGGACACTGTCTGAGTGGAGTGTGTGTGTGCGTGTGTGTGTGTTGGTTTATCAGTCATGGCTTTTAACCACACTCTGCAGTTCACTGTATTCAATTCCCCCAGACCTCCAGCTGCTGAATGTACCTACTGAAGGTGAGCCATCCTCCATGGTTACAGGCAGGGTGAACCGTCCTCCATGGTTACAAGCAGGGTGAGCCATCCTCCATGGTTACAGGCAGGGTGAGCCATCCTCCATGGTTACAGGCAGGGTGAGCCGTCCTCCATGGTTACAGGCAGGGTGAGCCGTCCTCCATGGTTACAGGCAGGGTGAACCGTCCTCCATGGTTACAGGCAGGGTGAGCCATCCTCCATGGTTACAGGCAGGGTGAACCGTCCTCCATGGTTACAAGCAGGGTGAGCCATCCTCCATGGTTACAGGCAGGGTGAGCCATCCTCCATGGTTACAGGCAGGGTGAGCCATCCTCCATGGTTACAGGCAGGGTGAGCCATCCTCCATGGTTACAGGCAGGGTGAGCCATCCTCCATGGTTACAGGCAGGGTGAGCCATCCTCCATGCCTCACTAAAAATATTCAAATCTCTTGGAAATAATTGCGCTTATAGTACTGATGTGAGTGCATGCTGAGATGTGTATGTGTGAGACTCGGTAGCAGTGTGCAGATCTAGTAATGCTTGTTACCAAGGAAATCTCAGCAACAACAAACATCTCGGCACAAGCTGGTTTGGTGTTTACGGGGGTTATGGACAGCTAGTTTGGGTAGAATGCTTCTGTTCTTCAGCACTGATGAGGTTAAGACTTGGCCTCTGAAGTGGATCTAAACATCTTTTACATTCTTATTTCAGTTTGTAATCCAGCCTCAGTGTTGACTAGTTTATCTCACGTTTCTCTTTTTTTGCCATTGTTTCAACTCCTTGGCCAAACACCTTCAACACTACTTACTCCTTCCTTGGAGTCTGGGATGTGTTGTGTGTTTTACAGTAGTCAGCATTTCAACAGCGTTCAGCGTGTGTACAGTGATCAGTGTTTGTATATTGGTCAGTGTACAGTGATCAGTGTTTGTATAGTGTTCAGTGTTTGTGTATTGTGCAGTGTTCAGTGTTTGTATATTGGTCAGTGTTTGTATATTGGTCAGTGTGTACAGTGTTCAGTGTTTGTATATTGTTCAGTGTTTGTATATTGTTCAGTGTACAGTGTTCAGTGTTTGTATATTGTTCAGTGTACAGTGTTCAGTGTTTGTATATTGTTCAGTGTACAGTTTTCAGTGTCTGTATATTGGTCAGTGTACAGTTTTCAGTGTCTGTATATTGGTCAGTGTACAGTGTTCAGTGTTTGTATATTGGTCAGTGTTCAGTGTTTGTATATTGTTCAGTGTACAGTGTACAGTTTGTCCTATTTTTTTGGCCACTGTGTGTCGTAGAAGTCTTCTCAAAGCCAGCCTTCCCCTACACCCCCCCGAGCCTACACACACACACACACACACACACACACACACACACACACACACACACACACACACACACACACATTCACACTCTCTCAAGAGACAGTAGATTATACACACACCATCTCCAGAGAAAGGTCAGACACACACATACACACGTACACACACTCTCTCTTCAGAGACAGGAGATCACACAAACATCACTAGCATCTGCGGTGACCCGACGCTGTACTATTAACTCAGTTTAAAACTGGAGGTCACTGCAGGTGGTTCTGTGATGGAGAAAGTTTATGACTGAGTGTCCCTACCTGGAGAAAGGTCACGTGGTGCAGGGCAGTGTCCTTACCTGGAAATGAACAAACTCTGTCTGAACACAGGGTGAGTGACTGTAATCTGACCACTGAACCAGGAAGTCACAGACAACGCCAGGAGTCCAGACTTCCTGCACCACTG
>NC_137515.1:20262500-20355000 GCF_041902795.1 Electrophorus electricus | reverse complement strand
ATATATCTCTCTCGCTCCCTCACAATATATCCCTCTTTCTCTCTCTCTTTCCCTCTCTCTCTCACAATATATCCCTCTCTCTTTCTCTCACAATATATCCCTCTCGCTCCCTCATAATATATCCCTCTTTCTCTCTCTCTTTCTCTCTCTCTCACAATATCTCTCTCTCTCACACCTCTCCACTTCCTGCTCCCTCTCTCCTTCTCTGCCCTCTTTGCTCACTAAGACCCTTGAAGACCACCTCCACATCCCCTAACTGCCCTTCATCCGTGCATGCAACGATGTGCGTGCACACACCCCCCCCATTCACTCACACACACACACACACACACACACACACGCTGTCGCTTCTACCCTGAGTAGGATGAGCTAAAGGGACGTGCTATGGGAAACTGTGTAAAATCACCGCTTAACCACGTCTCCAAGAAGGTACGTTCATGCTTGTTTCTCACGGCTCTCTCTGTGTTTGTGTGTGTGTGTGTGTGTGTGTGTGTGTGTGTGTGCGTGCATGTGTGTGTGACCCTAACCCTCTGGACTGTGTTGGATGTACTGAGTGCTCGCGACTGTACGTTCTCTCTCAGGAGAAACTCCTAATACAGACAAACACTTTTGCCAGTAGTTCTGACTCTGAGTGTTAAAGGATGTGTGTGTGGTTCTCGTGGCTGAGGCCGGGCACCTTCCTGTCCCTACAGAGACATCGCTGTCAGATCCCAGCTAACGTTAAAATGGGTCTCTGTAGCAGGTTTGGATCTCTCAGGTCCTTGGTGGGACGTGTTCACCTCAGCTTCACTCTCCCAGATTTAAACTTTAAGTGGTTTCATCTGCTTTGGTGAGATGCAGAAGGTGTTGCACTTAAATGAAGGAACCGCAGAAACTCAAACACCATCACGTCTTCTCAAGGTCTATACACACACACTTGGGTGCTTAGTGTGCACAGTCATCTGAACAGAGACCATAGTCCGATGCTATCAGTGTACGTCTGTTTGTGTGTGCATGTGTATTTGCATGTCAGTGTGTTTGTGTTCATTTGTTAGCATGTGTGTGTGAGTGTGTACTTGTGTGTGTTTGTGTATGTGTGCGTCTGTGCAGGACAGTGTCCTCAATCCTGCCCCCCATTGGGTGCTGATTGCTTTGGCTCTGGGAGGTTGTACTGATCTGGGACCAGCAGAAGTGGCACTGAATAAGTTTCTTATACACCAAAAGCTAAAGAGTCTGAGATTAGTGACCGGGTGAATATTGAACTCAATATTAAAATGGTCACGTGTTGTAACTGAAACCATCCAGCTAGTCCAGAACAAGTCTAGAAGCAGTTAGAGCCAGAATACAAGCCATCAGATTGGCCATGCCCTCCTCTCCTGGCTAAGGCTGTAATGTCTGGAGTGCATCTCCACTGATCGGTCTGTGTTAAACCTGACACACCTCTTCCTCCTCTTCCTCCTCTTCCTCAGCTATGAGCTACTGAATCACTCCAGTTGGTGGTTGTGTGTGTGCTTCTGTACGGCATGTCTAGGAGACGTTTGGATTATGTTTTCGGCATAAGTTCTTGACCTACATGGTAGTTCTTTATCTTAATACCTCTGATAAAGATTTTACTTTTTATTATGATGTCAATTCCAAAATATGCAACTGATTTTTAGAATATTTACTGGACAAAATTGGTTAAATTAAAATTTCTTTATTTCAGAATGTAGTTGAACTACTACCATTTAAAAACTTCAAAAAAAGCCCTCTAGAAGTCTATTTCTCAAGTGTGAGTGTAACTAGGATTAACAGAAGTGTGAGAATTACTGGAAAGATCAGTGTGATGAGAAATGGGATTATTACATGTGTGAGTGTAACTGGAATCCTCACGAGTGTTACTGGGATTATCTCTTCTGTAGATTACAGAATAACTGCACTGAGTGTAATCTCAGACAGAACCCCCACATTCTCTCATTTTAGCGGTCTCTAATCGTGTCTCCGCCCCCTTCCTGCTCGTCCTGCCCCCACTCGCGCTCTGCCCCCATGACTCCACCCACCCCATCAGGACAGGAAGCGGCATTACAGGGCTGTGCAGGTGTGTGAGGAGAGCGTGGCGTCAGTTGATACTGTCTTAGCTTTGCGGCACACGTCCGACTGCACACACAACGTACTGGGACCAGCCTGCGTCTTCCTGAGGGAGGGCTTCGCGCAGATCCGGCAGACTGTACGTAAGTTTGGATGCACACGCACACACACATGCACATGTGCACACATGCACGCGTGCGCACACACACGTATGAGCACAACACGCATGCATACACACTCACATGCACACGCACACACATGCAAACATGCAAAAACATGCACGCGCACACACCCATGCATACACAATCATGCGCACACGCACGTACAAATGCACACACACGCGCACGTGCACGCATGCACGCGCACACGCTCATGCGCACAGGCACATGCATGCACATGTGCACACACACACACACACACACACATGCACACACACACACATAAGCACACACATTTGCACATGCATTTGCACACACATGCACACGTATCCACACACATATACACATGCACATGTATTTGCACAGGTATACACACGCATTTACACACCTACACAAATGCACCCACGCATATGCACAAATGCACACACATACGGAAATGTGCACATGTACACACGGATGCACACATACATATGCATTTACATACACACATACACACACGCATATATGCACACACACACATGCACACACAGATGCACATATACACATGCATTTACATACACACATGTGCACACACATATGCACACACAGATGCAAACATACACATGCATTTACATACACACACACACACATGTGCACACACAGATGCACACATACACATGCATTTAAATACACACATTCACGCACACATGTGAACATTTGTGAAAATGCATATGCAAACACAAATGCACACATACAAATGGCCATGTGTGCACATACATTTACAGTCACAAACACATTCACCGGCCCTTAAAGCTCCAGACGGGGCTCAGGGGGAGATGGCGTCAGCTTTAACATTATCTTTTGGTGTGTGTGCGAGCGCAGAGTTCTGCCCTGGAGCTGGAGAAGCCACGTGCTCTGCCTGTCTGCTCATGCCAGGGTCAGAACGACTAAGCTAAAGCCTCCTGTGTGAAGCCTAAAGCTCATCTGTGCTCAGAGATGCTACATTTGCACATTTGCAAAGTCAAACCTTAAACCTGAACACCATCTTAGTACTTGACATGTTTATCCATTTCATGAATAAATTCAAGGTTTTGTTTTGATTTATTTTAAATCAGACCATTATCAGCGTGGTTCTAACTTTACAGGCAGGGTTTACATTCTCTGACATTACAGATCTACTGAACTGGTTTAAATGGAAGCAGAGGCTGCAATCTGTGTATATTAAACACACCTTTATTTCATTTCAGGACAGAGAATTAAGACCAGAAGAACTGGAAGGTAAGAGGAATCAGACTTATGACACAAAAATCTCCCTATTAAACGATTCAAAGGAAAGAGATGTAGATTTTGGCCTAATCCTGTGTAGACAAATACATTATAATAAAGCACTGCTGATAGAAATGATAGTTTTATACTGTAAATATGTATAACTGACAGTTAATAACAGTGTTAGAATTACTGGTATTTAGACTGATTCAAATAAGATTGTGTGACTGCAACAGTGTAGTTTTAAAAATGTGAAAAACATGGTGACATAATTGTTGCTCAACTGAATTGTACAGTACACCGGTTGTTGTCTTCTGCTTGAGTGGGTTGATGGGTAAGCACTCAGAGAAAGGTGTGTGGCTCAGTCAGACTGCCTTGTCTTGCTAATGGGGCCACTGCCATCATTATGTCCACATGCTACCACAGTGCATGCTCTGTGGGACGTTTGTTCTGCAGTTGTCTAACCACAACTTTTTTTTCTTCTGTCCGCCAGAGCTCAGCAGTGCATTTGCTTTGTACGCCAGGAAAGGGTTAATCAAATGCGTGAACCTGGGAGACTGCATGAGAACGATGGGATACATGCCCACGGAGATGGAGCTTATCGAACTGAGCCAGCAGATCAACATGAACCGTACGCAAGAAGCCCCTGACCCCTGACCCCTGACCCGTACCTCTCCCTCCAACCCTGATGATTATGGCTGTGTTGTAGGCTTTGCTCTGAGCCTGCTGTTTCGTTTTCTGTCCATTGCGTCCAGTGGGGGGACGTGTGGACTTCGAGGATTTTGTGGAACTGATGGGGCCCAAGATGTTACAGGAGACGGCAGACATGATCGGCGTGAAGGAACTGAGAGATGCGTTTAAAGAGGTGAGGACATGAAGCGGTCCCTGCTTAAAAGGACGGGGCGACAGACGTTCCGCTCGGCCTGACCTGGTTCATATTCCACACGGTCTCCTGTTGCCTTTCAGTTTGACTCTAATGGCGATGGCATGATCAGTGTCCCAGAGCTCCGTGAGGCCATGAAGAAGCTGCTAGGGCAACAGGTTTGTGTCAATCATCCCATCAGCCCCTCCCCTCTGCCCTCACTGGCCTGAGTCAATATCCTTGAGTCTTCCATACTGTTTCTGTCCCCTGTAGTGTTTCTGTCATGTCTGGTATCTGTATTTCTCAGTGGACTCTGTCCTGTAATGTCTGTTATGCCTATGCTGTCTATCTTCCATAGTGTGTCCTCTGTCCTCACTGGTCTGTCTGTATCCTCTGTAATGGTTTCATCATTTGTAGTGTTTATAACTTGTATAGTGTTTACAGCTTCCAGTAAATCTTTATGCATTACTTCAGGTAGCACACAAAGAACTGGAAGACATTCTGAAAGACATCGATCTTAATGGAGATGGACGTGTGGACTTTGAAGGTGAGTACGACAATTCAGTAGTGTAATAGAAGTGTTCAGTAGTGTAATATAAGTGTACTCTGTTCAGTAGTGTAATAGAAGTGTACTCTGTTCAGTAGTGTAATAGAAGTGTACTCTGTTCAGTAGAGTAATAGAAGTGTACAGTAGTGTAATAGAAGTGTACTCTGTTCAGTAGTGTAATAGAAGTGTACTCTGTTCAGTAGAATAATAGTAGTGTACTCTGTTCAGTAGTGTAATAGAAGTGCACTCTGTTCAGTAGAGTAATAGAAGTGTACAGTAGTGTAATAGAAGTGTACTCTGTTCAGTAGTGTAATAGAAGTGTACAGTAGTGTAATAGAAGTGTACTCTGTTCAGTAGTGTAATAGAAATGTACAGTAGTGTAATAGAAGTGTACTCTGTTCATTAGTGTAATAGAAGTGTACTCTGTTCAGTAGAGTAATAGAAGTGTACTCTGTTCAGTAGTGTAATAGACGTGTACTCTGTTCAGTAGAGTAATAGAAGTGTACAGTAGTGTAATAGAAGTGTACTCTGTTCAGTAGTGTAATAGAGGTGTACTCTGTTCAGTAGCGTAATAGAAGTGTACTCTGTTCAGTAGAGTAATAGAAGTGTACAGTAGTGTAATAGAAGTGTACTCTGTTCAGTAGTGTAATAGAAGTGTACTCTGTTCAGTAGCGTAATAGAAGTGTACTCTGTTCAGTAGAGTAATAGAAGTGTACTCTGTTCAGTAGAATAATAGAAGTGTACTCTGTTCAGTAGAGTAATAGAAGTGTACTCTGTTCAGTAGTGTAATAGTAGTGTACTCTGTTCAGTAGAGTAATAGAAGTGTACTCTGTTCAGTAGAATAATAGAAGTGTACTCTGTTCAGTAGAGTAATAGAAGTGTACTCTGTTCAGTAGTGTAATTTTAGTGTACTCTGTTCAGTAGTGTAATAGAAGTGTACTCTGTTCAGTAGAGTAATAGAAGTGTACTCTGTTCAGTAGAATCATAGAAGTGTACTCTGTTCAGTAGAGTAATAGAAGTGTACTCTGTTCAGTAGTGTAATTTTAGTGTACTCTGTTCAGTAGTGTAATAGAATTGTACTCTGTTCAGTAGTGTAATAGTGTACTCTGTTCAGTAGAGTAATAGAGGTTTACTCTGTTCAGTAGTGTAATAGAAGTGCACTCTGTTCAGTAGAGTAATAGAAGTGTACAGTAGTGTACTAGAAGTGTACTCTGTTCAGTAGTGTAATAGAAGTGTACAGTAGTGTAATAGAAGTGTACTCTGTTCAGTAGTGTAATAGAAATGTACAGTAGTGTAATAGAAGTGTACTCTGTTCATTAGTGTAATAGAAGTGTACTCTGTTCAGTAGAGTAATAGAAGTGTACTCTGTTCAGTAGTGTAATAGAAGTGTACTCTGTTCAGTAGAGTAATAGAAGTGTACAGTAGTGTAATAGAAGTGTACTCTGTTCAGTAGTGTAATAGAAGTGTACTCTGTTCAGTAGAGTAATAGAAGTGTACTCTGTTCAGTAGTGTAATAGAAGTGTACTCTGTTCAGTAGAGTAATAGAAGTGTACAGTAGTGTAATAGAAGTGTACTCTGTTCAGTAGTGTAATAGAGGTGTACTCTGTTCAGTAGCGTAATAGAAGTGTACTCTGTTCAGTAGAGTAATAGAAGTGTACAGTAGTGTAATAGAAGTGTACTCTGTTCAGTAGTGTAATAGAAGTGTACTCTGTGCAGTAGTGTAATAGAAGTGTACTCTGTTCAGTAGCGTAATAGAAGTGTACTCTGTTCAGTAGAGTAATAGAAGTGTACTCTGTTCAGTAGAATAATAGAAGTGTACTCTGTTCAGTAGAGTAATAGAAGTGTACTCTGTTCAGTAGTGTAATAGTAGTGTACTCTGTTCAGTAGAGTAATAGAAGTGTACTCTGTTCAGTAGAATAATAGAAGTGTACTCTGTTCAGTAGAGTAATAGAAGTGTACTCTGTTCAGTAGTGTAATTTTAGTGTACTCTGTTCAGTAGTGTAATAGAAGTGTACTCTGTTCAGTAGAGTAATAGAAGTGTACTCTGTTCAGTAGAATCATAGAAGTGTACTCTGTTCAGTAGAGTAATAGAAGTGTACTCTGTTCAGTAGTGTAATTTTAGTGTACTCTGTTCAGTAGTGTAATAGAATTGTACTCTGTTCAGTAGTGTAATAGTGTACTCTGTTCAGTAGAGTAATAGAGGTTTACTCTGTTCAGTAGTGTAATAGAAGTGCACTCTGTTCAGTAGAGTAATAGAAGTGTACAGTAGTGTACTAGAAGTGTACTCTGTTCAGTAGTGTAATAGAAGTGTACAGTAGTGTAATAGAAGTGTACTCTGTTCAGTAGTGTAATAGAAATGTACAGTAGTGTAATAGAAGTGTACTCTGTTCATTAGTGTAATAGAAGTGTACTCTGTTCAGTAGAGTAATAGAAGTGTACTCTGTTCAGTAGTGTAATAGAAGTGTACTCTGTTCAGTAGAGTAATAGAAGTGTACAGTAGTGTAATAGAAGTGTACTCTGTTCAGTAGTGTAATAGAGGTGTACTCTGTTCAGTAGCGTAATAGAAGTGTACTCTGTTCAGTAGAGTAATAGAAGTGTACAGTAGTGTAATAGAAGTGTACTCTGTTCAGTAGTGTAATAGAAGTGTACTCTGTGCAGTAGTGTAATAGAAGTGTACTCTGTTCAGTAGCGTAATAGAAGTGTACTCTGTTCAGTAGAGTAATAGAAGTGTACAGTAGAATAATAGAAGTGTACTCTGTTCAGTAGAGTAATAGAAGTGTACTCTGTTCAGTAGAATAATAGAAGTGTACTCTGTTCAGTAGAGTAATAGAAGTGTACTCTGTTCAGTAGTGTAATAGTAGTGTACTCTGTTCAGTAGAGTAATAGAAGTGTACTCTGTTCAGTAGAATCATAGAAGTGTACTCTGTTCAGTAGAGTAATAGAAGTGTACTCTGTTCAGTAGTGTAATTTTAGTGTACTCTGTTCAGTAGTGTAATAGAATTGTACTCTGTTCAGTAGTGTAATAGTGTACTCTGTTCAGTAGAGTAATAGAGGTTTACTCTGTTCAGTAGTGTAATAGAAGTGCACTCTGTTCAGTAGAGTAATAGAAGTGTACAGTAGTGTAATAGAAGTGTACTCTGTTCAGTAGTGTAATAGAAGTGTACAGTAGTGTAATAGAAGTGTACTCTGTTCAGTAGTGTAATAGAAATGTACAGTAGTGTAATAGAAGTGTACTCTGTTCATTAGTGTAATAGAAGTGTACTCTGTTCAGTAGAGTAATAGAAGTGTACTCTGTTCAGTAGTGTAATAGAAGTGTACTCTGTTCAGTAGAGTAATAGAAGTGTACAGTAGTGTAATAGAAGTGTACTCTGTTCATTAGTGTAATAGAAGTGTACTCTGTTCAGTAGTGTAATAGAATTGTACTCTGTTCAGTAGTGTAATAGTGTACTCTGTTCAGTAGAGTAATAGAGGTTTACTCTGTTCAGTAGTGTAATAGAAGTGCACTCTGTTCAGTAGAGTAATAGAAGTGTACAGTAGTGTAATAGAAGTGTACTCTGTTCAGTAGTGTAATAGAAATGTACAGTAGTGTAATAGAAGTGTACTCTGTTCATTAGTGTAATAGAAGTGTACTCTGTTCAGTAGAGTAATAGAAGTGTACTCTGTTCAGTAGTGTAATAGAAGTGTACTCTGTTCAGTAGAGTAATAGAAGTGTACAGTAGTGTAATAGAAGTGTACTCTGTTCATTAGTGTAATAGAAGTGTACTCTGTTCAGTAGTGTAATAGAAGTGTACTCTGTTCAGTAGAGTAATAGAAGTGTACAGTAGTGTAATAGAAGTGTACTCTGTTCAGTAGTGTAATAGAGGTGTACTCTGTTCAGTAGCGTAATAGACGTGTACTCTGTTCAGTAGAGTAATAGAAGTGTACAGTAGTGTAATAGAAGTGTACTCTGTTCAGTAGTGTAATAGAAGTGTACTCTGTGCAGTAGTGTAATAGAATTGTACTCTGTTCAGTAGTGTAATAGTGTACTCTGTTCAGTAGAGTAATAGAAGTATACTCTGTTCAGTAGTGTAATAGTATTGTACTCTGTTCAGTAGTGTAATAGTGTACTCTGTTCAGTAGAGTAATAGAAGTATACTCTGTTCAGTAGAGTAATAGAAGTGTACTCTGTTCAGTAGTGTAATTTGAGTGTACTCTGTTCAGTAGTGTAATAGAATTGTACTCTGTTCAGTAGTGTAATAGTGTACTCTGTTCAGTAGAGTAATAGAAGTATACTCTGTTCAGTAGTGTAATAGTAGTGTACTCTGTTCAGTAGAGTAATAGAAGTTTACTCTGTTCAGTAGAGTAATAGAAGTGTACTCTGTTCAGTAGTGTAATTTTAGTGTACTCTGTTCAGTAGAGTAATAGAAGTATACTCTGTTCAGTAGTGTAATAGTAGTGTACTCTGTTCAGTAGAGTAATAGAAGTGTACTCTGTTCAGTAGAATAATAGAAGTGTACTCTGTTCAGTAGAGTAATAGAAGTGTACTCTGTTCAGTAGTGTAATTTTAGTGTACTCTGTTCAGTAGTGTAATAGAAGTGTACTCTGTTCAGTAGAGTAATAGAAGTGTACTCTGTTCAGTAGAATAATAGAAGTGTACTCTGTTCAGTAGAGTAATAGAAGTGTACTCTGTTCAGTAGTGTAATTTTAGTGTACTCTGTTCAGTAGTGTAATAGAATTGTACTCTGTTCAGTAGTGTAATAGTGTACTCTGTTCAGTAGAGTAATAGAAGTATACTCTGTTCAGTAGTGTAATAGTAGTGTACTCTGTTCAGTAGAGTAATAGAAGTGTACTCTGTTCAGTAGAATAATAGAAGTGTACTCTGTTCAGTAGAGTAATAGAAGTGTACTCTGTTCAGTAGTGTAATTTTAGTGTACTCTGTTCAGTAGTGTAATAGAAGTGTACTCTGTTCAGTAGAGTAATAGAAGTGTACTCTGTTCAGTAGAATAATAGAAGTGTACTCTGTTCAGTAGAGTAATAGAAGTGTACTCTGTTCAGTAGTGTAATTTTAGTGTACTCTGTTCAGTAGAGTAATAGAAGTATACTCTGTTCAGTAGTGTAATAGTAGTGTACTCTGTTCAGTAGTGTAATAGAAGTGTACTCTGTTCAGTAGTGTAATAGTAGTGTACTCTGTTCAGTAGAGTAATAGAAGTTTACTCTGTTCAGTAGAGTAATAGAAGTGCACCCAGTTGACTTCACTGCGTAATTCCACCTGCTGGTTTGAGGTTATTAGCAAAACCAGGTGATTGGATTAGAATTTGACATAGTGCATTTTCTTTCTGACTCTGAACTCTGTGAGGGTCCTGTGCCAGGTGCTGTCCTTCATCTGGCGCTGTGATAATTTATGATATCTCACCATTCTAAAGTACTGAATAGTCTTCACTGGGCAGAAAAAAAGGAAGGTTGATAATAATGCATAATGAACAGGCATCTGTGTTACAAACAACAAACGTAGAATATTCTGTATCCAAAATCACCTTTATTGTAAATAAAATGTGGACAGCACTGGTGTGATTGCTTCTTTTTTCTTTTTTATTGGTCTTATAGAGAAAACAGATGCATTTTGCCATGTGTTAATGACCTTGTCATGACATTGTAAATGGCATTGGCCTCTAAATAGTGTTAACTGCAAGATCACACCTTTAACCCCTTTGGCACGGTGGCCTGTGACGACAGCGTCATTAACACGCAGAAGAGCGCTGTGTGCCAAAACACATCAGATGTTTGTTCTGTGAGACCAATAAATGGATACCAGCACTGTCCACGTTTTATAACGCAAGAACAGTGGAACCGTCTCGAAGCAGGACTGCATGTCTGGAGTGGGCTGTCAGGTGTCTCCACCCTCAGAACCCATGTACAGCGTGAAGAGGGAAGTAGCTTGACTCAGGACAGAAAGAGGATCCACACCACAGAGGACTGGAACAACTCTGACAGATCATCTCCTGGCTGTGGGATTATTTCAGATCTTAGAGTTCCCTCACAGTAAAAGAGCATAACAGAGCAGATTACAGGACATTGGTACAGGGCAGGCAGGACAAAGCTGTTGCGTTACATTTCAATGTCTCCTGTTCGCTCCCCACCCAGAGTTTGTGCAGATGATGTCCCGCTGAACCTCGTCTGGAGGGACGGAGACAGCTGGAGTCTTCACCAGAGGAACCTCGGGAACACAACTTCTGACCTCAAAGTCCAGCAACAGACCAGTAGCACAACGTTGTTCCCCTTATTCATTACAGTCAGCCCCAGAATGACTCACTCACATGCAATTAGAAACATTGAACACAAACAAATGTCTCAGTTAATTCTCACCTTGATCATCTTACCCTGAATATATGAGAGAAAACAAACCTTCCACCAAATAAAATTGTTCAAACAACAACAGCAGTAAAATGTATTTTCAACACTTCTGAGAAACACTTATTGGCCCCCTTGCATGTAACTGTGTGTTCTTTAATCTAATTTCCAACATTATATATCTCTAATAATGATGGCTGAGTTGGAAAAGCATGAATGCACAAAGACCATCTTCTACACAAAGTCTCTCCAGGTCAGAGTCTCTCCGGATCAGAGCCTTCTTGCATCTCTCAAGCTCAGCCCACAGGATTTCAGCAGAGTTCAGGTCTACAAAAATTTGATTCTATCCTCAGTGAACCATTTTTGTGTGGATTTGGAGGTCAGATTTGCTTTGGATCATCGTACTTCTGAAGTGTCCAAACTCAGCCGAGTCTCATCCTCCATGTACTGGAACTGGTACCGGTACTGGTATTGGATGAACCTGGAACTGGTACTGATGGCTAGATTTGAACATAAAATCTCCTCATATTTTGTAGATTTTATGATAGCACATGTCCTATTGGGAAAAGCAGCACCACAGTGTCTCACACACACACACACACACACTCACACAGACACACACACACACACACTCACACACACTCACACACATTCACACACACACACACTCACACACACACACACACACACACACACTCACACACACACACACACACACACACACTCACACACACACACACACACACACACACACACACACACACACACACACACACACACTAATCTTTCACGCTGGGGATTATGTGTCCCTGACTCTCTTTTAGCTGTGTGTAGTGTGTTCTGACACACTCGTCTACATTTGTGATGTTTAGTGAGCTCTTCATTTGTGGTTTGATATTAACAGAAGCTTTAATTAAATCACTGTCCAGATATACTTTGGGAGATTTCCATTAATCTGAATAATCACTGAAAGGTTAGATATCTCACATTTCTCTTATAAGATCCAACTGATAAACATCAGATATTTATCTGGCTGTGTTTGCCAAGGTGTAGTGACCTCCTTGGGTGCCGTAAGACTGGGTCTACTGATGGTTGCATGGCTCATTATTAGTGTTCAGCTCTGAGGAAACACAGAACATCTGTGTTGATGCTTTGCAACAGGATTGTGATAGACCAGTGCAGGAAAGTCTGAGTCTCTCTGGTACTTTTCCTCCTATTAGCAACAAATCTTGTGGATACTGGATGCCAGAAACTCACTGAAATCTCTCTCTGTCTCAGTCTGTTTATTATTGTGTGAGAGAAGGTGTGTTTCTCTCTAGAGGAGATTTTATTTCTGTAATAATAGCCTGCCAGCTGTTAGACACACATCTAGTTTTTAGCTTGTTTATCCTTTAATATAAGATCAGAAATCTGCACCATTGTTGCTGTATTGGTGCACTGTTCATGTGTTCCTTATCATTTATCGAGTGTTGTTGAATCTTTTCCCATGGCAACATTTTCTCTCTGCCCTAAGAATTAGACGTTATTTGTTATAAGACATTATCTTTTGTGTGAACTCTGTTGTTTGAAAAGCAGCATTGGTCATGTTGTGCACTCTCATCTCATCAAGTTCTGTCCAAATGAAGAAAATCCCAGTACTAGAATAATTAGCTTTTCTGGTTCATTTTACTGTGTTTGTTTTATTAACCTGTGTGTGTGTGTTTGTGTGGATCACTAGTGAGATATTCTTCCTGTTCTTTATGGTGTCTTTTCCCCAGGTGTTTATCTTGTGTGATTGTATGCATGCCAAAATGTTACTGTAAGGGTGTAAATCTGATTAAAGAGTTGTACTATGAAACCTCATTTTCAGTACCATTTATTGATGCTAAATTATTTGAATACCCCGAGTGTGCTCTCTGAATAACTGAAGATATTATCGGCCATTGTACCAAGCATCAATGTTTGTGACAAAACCGTTACAACTTTCAATGCAGCATATATTTCACATATACAAATACCCAGTTTGAATACAGTACGAATAGTGCTGTGGTTCCTTGCTGAGGCTTAGACTGGTTGAACTGATGCGACACCAGCTGGACAGAGATGGGTTTGTAGTCTATTTGAAGCTATAGGTTTTTTTTCCTACCAGTTACGCAGCAGTGACGTGCTATTACGTTGAATGCTTGCCTATATGTTTATAATTACTAACAGGTTTAAAGTAAGAGTTTTACTTCAGTTTGGAAATAAAATATCTGTGTTGTCTTACTTTGTGTTAATGTTTTTTTAAATACAACAAAATTAACATATAATCTGACTTCTGGCAGATACACACTTGACCTTTATCGGTCAGCATTATTTTGGGCCATATTAGCTTCTCCAGCAACGGTCAGCTAGAATTGTAAAGAAAACAATCAAACTGAAAATGACAAACTTCAGGTCAGCATAGGTCAGTAAAGGTCAGTCAGAGAATGACCAGAGGGAAGACTCGCCTGGGAGTCGTAACTGGCATTCCTACTACTGACGCGAATGGGTTGGCTGGCGTAGCAGAAATGCTAACATGCTATTGACCGAAACCCTTTTGATGTAGAAAAAAGAAACATACAGGTACGTCTTCTTTACTATATTTAGTGTAATACATACTTCTACTTTCCAAAAGTAAAGAATGGTCCTGAACAAGTGGTGAGAAACTATTTTATTTTTGTTTGTAGCCGTTTATTGAGGCTTTGCGAGCTACTTCTGGCGTTTTATGGTCACCGTTTTATATTAATGGGATGATTAGAAGTGGACACTCCTCATAAACACTTCACGGAAGTGGACACTCTCCTCATAAACACGTCACAGAAGTGGACACTCCTCATAAACACTTCACGGAAGTGGACACTCTCCTCATAAACACGTCACAGAAGTGGACACTCCTCATAAACACTTCACGGAAGTGGACACTCTCCTCATAAACACGTCACAGAAGTGGACACTCCTCATAAACACTTCACGGAAGTGGACACTCTCCTCATAAACACGTCACAGAAGTGGACACTCCTCATAAACACTTCACGGAAGTGGACACTCTCCTCATAAACACGTCACAGAAGTGGACACTCCTCATAAACACTTCACGGAAGTGGACACTCTCCTCATAAACACGTCACAGAAGTGGACACTCCTCATAAACACTTCATGGAAGGGGACACTCTCCTCATAAACACGTCACAGAAGTGGACACTCCTCATAAACACTTCACGGAAGTGGACACTCCTCATAAACACTTCACGGAAGTGGACACTCTCCTCTCAGACTCCTCAAAAACAAGCTGTGGCTCGGCGAGTAAGACCGGAAGTATATTTGTTTTGCTACTTCCGTCGCGTCCGTCCTGTTTTTTTAGTCGTGTTATGCAGACACGCTTGTATTTTTAACGTGTTGGACAGAACGACAGACCATCGTGCGATTATTTTACTGATTTCTAAGATAACTTCAATAGAAAAAGGTGGTTTTATCTGTCCAAAAATAATTGGTAAGTAAACGCGTTTCCAAACAACTAGCAAATGCGCAAGCTTAACTATCTTAGCTTATCTTATCTTAGTTGAACTGGTTCACGTTATCCGTGTAAAATCGGTGACTTCATCTGAAAGAGCTAGAGCTAGGGTTAGGGGTTAGAGTCAAAGATAGATAACTCTGCTATAGCTAATTTTATTTAATTTTTTTTTTAGTCTACTGGCTAGCTAGTGTTTACTAGCTTTAGAATTTAAGCCGAGCTCTCTGCTTAGAACATTTTGTCAACTCCTTTACATTCAGTTAGCAGACGGTCGGAATTCCAGTGAATTATGATGCATTATTACATTCAGTTAAATACGCCTTATATGAGTATACCGGCTAGGCGAGTTAGACGAAGCAAGTGGGCGTTGATGAGTGTGTTCACCGAAACACTGACATTATTCTTTAGAAAGCCACGTGTCTGTACTGGTATAACTCTGTTATTGTTTAGAAAACCACGTGTCGGTACTGCGTTTGTTGACCTGAAGCCACAGGACCCTTTAGTAGCCATTGTATCCGCCAGCCTAAAATTCTACAAATTCGCTGGTAAAGCTAAGATAGCTTTCTAAATAAATATATAGGGAAAAAAATATAATATAATTTTACTCTGGATTAACGGGAAATCGAGAAAGATTCATTTGAAGAGAAGGCTATTTTGTACATTGGGTTGAGTTGCGCCCAGATTGCGACAGGATGCAGGATGTGCAGCGGATGTACGATACGCGTCACACCGGATGTCGTCTGGTGTGATCTAGCAGGCTAGCCGACGTTAGTCCACCAGGTGTTGCTTTCCAAAATCAAGTGACCCTGTTAGACTTGGCGATTTTGCCGGTGATGTACATGAAGTAGAGCGTCTGTGCTTATATGGCCGTGGGTAGCTGGTAGTACGCATGCGTGCTCTCCCGTGCTGTAGTTCTAGCTGCTGAGTGATGGCGTGTAGTTAACCAGCTGTTTATTCCTCTAAACGTCTTTTATATTATTTCTTTGTCACTTATTCCTTGCTGGAAATCGCGGTGTGCTTGACTATTGTCTGTTTACCCTTCACAGAGAGGGAAGTGGTGGATTTGGACGTGGGGTCTTGTGAGAGAAAGGAGTGAGTTGTTCTGCTGTCCAGGCATGGAAACAGATTCACATTAAGGAGTGTTTGAAATGTCTCCTGGACCTGGTGCACACGTTGGCATCTTAGTGTGTGTGTTGTGTTGTTCGTGATAAGAGGACCCGTGGTTCCAGATGTGCCCATGAAACCCCTGTTTCAGCGCCGGCTTCAGAAACTGAGGCTGTAGGGGCCAGAATAGTGAACCCAGCGAGGTCGTGCACTCGCTCTGTGAGACGGCGTCTGCAGCACCATGGAGTCGTACCTGTTTCCCTTCGACGGTTTGCTCTGCATGCTTCTGGGAATCTCCTTCACCTTGTGGTTCACTCTCCTCCTCATCTTCATCATCGTACCGGCGGTCTTTGGTGTGTCCTTCGGCATACGGAGACTCTACATGAAGTCACTGCTCAAGATTTTTGAGGTAAATCTGATGACCATGGTCATGTGTAATTTGATTTATGGTCATGTGTATTCTGCCCATTGTTATGCGTAATCTCTTGCCCAGGTGTGAAGTGGCAGAGTAATAGCCACCCAGATTATGAGCAGTAACTTTGCTCATACAGCTTTTATCATCATGCTTTAGATTTATTTAGAAAACATGCCATCTCATGGTGTTACTGTAAAAGTCAGTTGTTCTCTGATGTGATGCTTGTTCTACTCACAGTGTTTTTATTCTCATTGTCTGATAATTTTATAATTGAAAGTAATTGTTTCCAGTGTTGAACCCTATAAACTGGAAGGTCTCAGTAGCATCTCAGTGGTGTCTCCTTGGCTCCCTTGCTAATGCTTCTTCTGGTGAAATTGTCACTTGGTAATCAACCTGTGGTGTAGCTGGGAGACTAATATACCTTAATATACCAAAATGTAATGTATGGATGCAAAGAAAATATGACTGATTGAGTGCAATACGTTTACTAAACTCTTATTCAATATTGTGTTTATTCATAAATGAATACATAAAGGAATTGTTTTTTTTATTTTATTAGGGCCTAACTGTGTGTTGTCTGGATATTTGTTGGGAATTCTAATTCTAAATCCAGGCGCGAACTGAACATGGGTTGCAGATTCTTGGAGCAACTGAACATTAAACGGAACATTCAGATCCGTTCACTAGTGAAGCCCAGCAGTTTCACCACATCTGTCATTCTGTCAGGCGCACTAGCGAACACACACACACACACACACACACACCAACGCTCTGACTATGTTTTGTGAAACTTACTGTGCTCTCGCTCTCACTGAGTCACTGTCTCGGCAGTGTTTACATCCCCACAGCTGACACCATCTTGGCAGACTGCCAGCAGTGTAGGGGCAGCGTCTTACTCGTGTGCGTGCGTGCGCGGATGTGTTTCAGTGGGCTACGCTGCGGATGGAGAGAGGAGCCAGAGAGAAGAACCAGCAGCTCTATAAACCTTATAGCAATGGTGAGACACACACACTCAAACTCTCACATGCATGCGCACACACACACAGACATATGCACACAAAGACTCACACATACATATACAAACACACATACACACTCAAACTCACATACACAGACAAACATGTGTGCGCACACACACACGGTTCTTCCTCACCCCGCACTTTTCCGCAGGCATCATTGCCAAGGAGCTGGTGTCTCTGGAGCAGGAGATCCAGGAGGTCAGGCGCAGCGGCATTCCTGCCCCGGAGCCCGAGTTCGACATGTCCGACATCTTCTCCTTCTGCCGGCGCGGCGTGGAGAGCATCGTGGACGACGAGGTGACCAAGCGCTTCACGGCCGAGGAGCTGGAGTCCTGGAACCTGCTCACACGCAGCAACTACAACTTCCATCACATCAGCACCAGGCTGACCGTGCTGTGGGGGGTCGGCGTGCTCGTCCGCTACGCCATTCTACTGCCCCTCAGGTACCGGCAGGGGGTGGTTATAGCATCTTTACCCACCTTCACCTCACCTATCAAACTCTGCATTTCTGAGCTGTGGGCGGGTGAGTTGGAGTGTAACCTGTAGGTCAGAGTGGATATGTTGATATTCACACATGGACACACCAAACGGTGGTGTTTACTGTTGGGGGAACGCGCCTGTGTGTGTGGGGGGGTACATCTACAGAAGGTTCTCGTGCTTCAAACAGGGCTTATCTAATGTCTGTCCCCTGTGGCACCTCCAGAAGGCACTTCGTGTTGTCATAGCAACCCCCACCTGCAGGTGGGGATAAACACGCATGCTGAGGGAACAGCAGACTGGGGTTTCCCCGTGTTCAGGGTCTGCTGGCGCTTGGCCAGAAGAAAGGTGACGTCTGTGAAATGAGAGGGAGGTCTGCTCTGTTCTAAGCCCAAGCACTGTGTTCAGGGGAGATGTTGCTTCATTGGTGTGTGTGGAGTGAAAGAATGGGAGATTTCTATGACTGTGTTTGACAGGCATTGACGCGTGCATATGCGTGGGTGCGTTTGTGTAGGTGTGCGAATACATTTGCACATCTGTATGTGTGTGAATACGTGTGTGTGTGTCTCTCTGCAGGGTCACTTTGGCCTTCACCGGCGTTGGGCTGCTTGTGGTTCTCACTTCTCTTATTGGCTTGCTGCCAAATGGATGGTAAGTTCAGCCATTTGGCAACAGACACCCTATTAAAGGTTAATGGTCAGCGCTGTGGCCCTCTGGAGCTCATGGTGCGACACCCACCACACACACTTCAGTGCATGCGATGGTAAGCTGACGATCACGGACGGTGTGTGTGTGAGTGACAGGGTGAAGAGCTCTCTCAGTGAGAAGGCCCATCTGATGTGCTACCGGATCTGCGTGCGGGCCCTGACCGCCATCATCACATACCACGACAGGTGGGTGGGACTGTTCTCAGGCCCCAGTGATTGATGTCTGCCTGGGCCAGTAGCAACAGTGCCAGTACGGGCTTCTCATGCCAGTGTGTGTGGAAACTGCAGCTCACTAGTGCCCCCTTCACCCTCACCAGTGAAAACAAACCCAAAAACGGCGGGATCTGCGTGGCCAATCATACGTCGCCTATAGATGTCATAATCCTGGCTAGTGACGGATGCTATGCGATGGTAAGTGGGCTAACTATAGTGTTTGAGGATGCATGGGGCTTTGTGTGTGTGTGTAATTGTGTGTGTGTGTGTTAGGTGGGGCAGGTCCACGGCGGTCTGATGGGAGTTATCCAGCGAGCCATGTTGAAAGCTTGTCCACACATCTGGTTTGAGCGGTCTGAAGTGAAAGACAGACACCTAGTGGCCAAACGGTAACACTGCACTTTGGACTTGCGCTGCCACAGAACTGCCAGTGCAGTACGTCACTCCGGCCAGCGTGTGGAAGCACTTATTCCAGTTTATGTTTGAACTTGTGAATGTTTTCTGATCAAATCACACAACCCTTGCACTTGTATGTTTTAGGCTCAGTGATCATGTTGCAGACAAAACCAAACTGCCGATTCTCATTTTCCCAGAGGGTACGTTTAAAATAAAAAATGATTATCATCATTAATAACATTGTTAAGCTGATCTCATGTTTACTTCTGTTACACTATTCATAATAAGGCATGTGTTGGCTGCAGGCACCTGCATTAACAACACGTCGGTGATGATGTTTAAGAAGGGCAGCTTTGAAATCGGCTGCACTGTCTATCCTGTGGCCATAAAGGTAAAGCAATGTCCTCCTCATCCTGGTCTTCATCGTTCTCCTCCTCTCCATCTCCTAAATAAACTCCTGTGTGTGTGCGTGCGTGTGTAGTATGACCCGCGGTTTGGGGATGCGTTCTGGAACAGCAGTAAGTTTGGCATGGTGAACTACCTTCTCCATATGATGAGCAGCTGGGGTGTCGTCTGCAGTGTGTGGTACCTGCCGCCTATGAGGAGAGAGGTGAAACCACACACACATGCACACACACACACACATATACACACACACAGTTTACAGTTCAGTCTGTCATGTTTTTTATCGCATGCGTGTGTGTGTGTAGGAAGGTGAGGACACCGTTCAGTTTATTATATTTTGCTATTGTGTGTGTGTGTGTGTGTGTGTGTGTGTGTGTGTGTAGGAGGGTGAGGACGCCGTCCAGTTTGCCAACCGTGTAAAGGCTGCTATTGCTAGGAAGGGCGGCCTGGCCGACCTCTTATGGTAAACCCTTCAGACTCTGCTTACACAGCACGTCCACCGAGACATTTACTCCTGCGCGCGCGTGTGTGTGTGTGTGTTAAGGCGATTCTTCATTCACAGGGACGGAGGGCTAAAACGTGAGAAGGTGAAGAAGGTCTTCAAAGAGGAACAGCAGAAGATGTACAGTAAAGTGCTGGTGGGGGTCAGCGAGGACTCGCATGGGTCAGAGGTCGTGAGAGGCAGCGAGGACTCGCACGGGTCAGAGGTCGTGAGGGGCAGCGAGGACTTGCACGGGTCAGAGGTCGTGAGGGGCAGCGAGGACTCGCACAGGTCAGGGGGTCGTCACTGCTACGCGGCCTGGAGGGCAGGAGCCCTTGAGGAACCTGGCAGGACATTCATCCTGAACTGACCAGACATGACCCCGCGTGAGCGAGACTGCTGCCTGTTTCTGGGCGTTCACTCACTGTGCACTCTCAGAGACGATTCTTTGCACACTTTTGCACGATAAGTCGCGGTGACGTTCAACTCTTGACAGACTTTGGTGTTCTTTGGGACTGAATGTTACGCAGTGTTGCACCGAACTGATTTCATGCTGGTTTTTCTGTCTGTCTACTTTCTTTGCAGTCTGTTACAGTAGTTACACGTGTGTTGTCTATTCCTGTGGTGCATGTGCTTAAAGGCAGTGATGAGCTGATCTGTGCGTTGTTAGACACACAGTCTTACACTGGGACTCAGAAGACACAGGAGTCTTACACTGGGACTCAGACACTGTCTCTACATGTTTGGTCGTCTTGTTTGTTTTTAATAAAACACTAATCATTTTCTTTTTTTAAAATTCAGTCTCCTTAACTGAGGTCACCCCCCTGATGGATTTGTTATGGAATGATTCCATTTTCATTAATCCGTGTCCTTAAGCGTTTGGAATGGGAGAATGTTTCTATTGACCTCGCCCTGCGTTTCTCAACTCGAGGAGCTTCACTAACGTAAGTGACTTCATTGTAAAAGTGGGCGTGAACTTCAACCTGTAGGAAACGCGTCCTCTGAGCAGCTAAGGCACATCTGTGTCTGCCACCATATCAGCAGGTCCTGCGCTAGAGTAGACCACACCCCGGGGCTGGACGGCCGGCGGGGGGAGATAAACCCACTGCTGCAGTTCCACCCAGACCTGCTGTGTAAATGTGGGGGCTCAGACAAACCGAGGCTTCGGGTCCTCCCGTCTGCACGGGGACGCCAGTGGTGCAGTTTGGCGCATGCTGATCCCGTGGCTTCCACTAGAAGGCGCTGTGTGGTCCGTCACTCTAAACGTTCCGTAGTCGTCCGTTTCCTGTTCGGCGCACATCCCATAACCGGCAACAAGTTTAGTGAACATCTGTTAATGATCCAGGGAGCGTATTGGAAAATATTACAAATATTTGTATGATACCAAACCAGAGGATTATATTCGTTCAGCGCATTTTTATTTAAAATGATTGTCTCTCTTCATCTGTTTCTCATTTATTTCTGTTGCGAATGTGGAAGGTGTGTACATTTAAATGTCACGTAGCCTAGTGAGGAAGGGCACACACACTACAGGTTTAACGAGAACTAATAATGTTAATTTGTACTCTAAAGGCCAGACACGGGCTTTGAAAAGCTTAACACATAGTTGCACTCAGTCACACCTATACGTTTATAAATAAAGCACCACGTGACCTTGTGCGCCACTCGGCATTTAAACGACACAAAGCTGCTGCTGCGTGTCCTCACGCCTCCCCGTTACGTTTTCTCTACGTGTTTTCAGCCGAATAACCAAACGCAAAGGAAGATGATTTCCTTTTAGTTTGGCTTCCGCCCAGACGTCTGGGCAGCTTTACCTCGTCGTTGGCTCTCAGTGGGGGCCAGACCTGGTTTCTGTGAAACTGCTCTGGCACAACAACTGTTGCTCAACGCAGAAATACAACTGAACAGGGCCCGCGCGTTCTGCTTTATTTCTAACTGGATTGTTCCTGTATAGATGGATTAGTGATGAGTGAATGTCACTCGTTACGGGGGAGCGATAAACCCCCGGCTGTGAGTCACATGTACATTTACCGTTGCACCTGTGCACAGGACTGCACAGCCCTGAAGAGCTCGCGAGCCATGTGCGACTCCCCGGGAGCCGGGACACGGAGATCACTGTCGCATCCTGCTCATGATCTCAGTCAGGGCGTTTGCAACCGACAACCCAGCAGTTGTCCAAACCCAGAGAGTCGCGCTTTGACAAATGAGAGAGAAAACGATAAACGAACGGGGACGTAAACCCCGATATCCCTACACGTGAAGAGCGGCGACGGCGAACCGGCGTACTGGGCTTGCGTGAGCCGGGAACCACGCCCCGCGCGCTGTTGCTTCACCGGACAAGTAAAAGTTTAGGCGATCTTGGGAACAGAGGCGTCCTTCTGTAGCACTCATCTCGCTGTCTCGGGCAGGACCGTGTTACATGTGCTGCGACGGTTTGATCTGACTTTAGCACGAGCTTAAGTAATGTCTTTAGAGGATCAAAGTCACCAGTGGTTTCCCACCAGCGTGCAGGTAACGGTGCGCCAAGCGCGAGGCTTGAGGATCAAAGGCAAACATGGCACGAACGACGCGTACGCCGTCATGCAGGTGGCCAAAGACAAGTTTTCCACCTCGGTGGCTGAAAAGTGCGTCGCCCCGGTGTGGGGCGAGGAAGCGACGTTCGCCCTCCCGCTCCTCCGAGACAGCACGGATCGATCCACTCTGCATGTCTACGTTATGCACCGTGCTCTCGTGGGACCCGATAAAATGCTCGGCCAAGCCGTTATCAATCTTCTGGAGGTCTACGAGAATAAGAGCCGTGATAAAACAGAGTAAGTGCTCCGCCGTTAGGCTCGCGGATGTAAGCGATGCTTTTTTTCACCTCCGTAGCCAGACGCCGTTTCTCGGTTTCCGTGGTGTGGTGTGACACTTGTTCATCTGCTACTGCACCGCGACCGCCGGGACGGGCTGGTTGGAGGGGGATGGTCTTGCACCTCTGTTTGGGCTGCATGCCGTCAACTGGCTTTCGGATTCTGACACCCTGTTCAAAACGTATGACTTGTTGGGCGTATTAGTTGTGCGTTTCCCAGTGTGAAGGCCCACCGTCCCGTCAGCCGCACATCTGGACACTTAAATTATTTTATTCTAATGAATAAGACAAACACAACGTAATTAGCGCGTGTTTAGGCTTTGGTGCGTCGTATTGTTAACAGCACATGCGATCATGAGTTCGGTCCGGAGGTCGGAGTGAATAACTCGGTTGTTTCTTGTAAATGCTGAAGGAATCCGAGCAAAGGTTGTGCAGTGATTGTTTTTCTAAGCTCGCATGCCCCCACGAGCGCCGTGTTTCTGCTGACCTGTGAGGTTTGGCGTGTTTAGCCGGGCATTTCCTAGTGCGAGGTCAGTGATGATGTCCGGTCAGGGCTGACACTTCACATCTCACGTGCTGCAGGGAGATTCCTCCGCGCGACTGTGCTTCCAGTAACTCGTGCTTATTTATTAACGTGCCACGGGAGAGTGGAGACTGGATCAGGACATCGCACGTAGACCAGCGTCTACAGATGGATGTTCTGGTGTTGATTTCTTTCATCGTTTTAAAGCTGCTCTGTGTTAGGAGACTTGAGTCCCTGTATTAATATATTCACGCAAACTGCTCCAAGGTCTGCCTCTCTCGGCCCAGCTCATCAGGGTCACCTGTGCATGCGAAATAGCGGACAGGCAGGGCGACCGCCCCCTTTACAAGGCGTGTCCTGATTGCAGATCCCTTGTCCATAACAAATGGTTTTTCTCTTTTTCTGAGCCTATTTTTTCAATTCCATTTACAGCATTTATCTGACGCTTTTATCCAGAGCAACATACCGTTATGACTGAGTACATCTTGAGTAAGTGAGGGTTAAGGGTCTTGTTCAGGGGCCCAACAGTGGAAACCTGGCAGTGGTGGGAGTTGAACCAGCAACCTCCTGATTAGCAGTCCAGCACCTTCACCACTGAGCTCCACTGTCCAAAAAAGGCACAGAAGGCCTGATGCATCTCGTTTTCTCCACGACCTTATTACAAATGTGCATCTTCATCATAACCCTTATCATCTTTGAGATTGTTTTTGAACTGAGTGATGTTGTTGTTGAAGCTGTTTTACATTGTTATTGTCTAAAGTTCTACAGTCCCTTGTGTGTATGTCACTGAGGAAAGAATATTTGTACATACTTAGATCTCCACCAACACCTCATACAGCTCATAGTGACTGTCATCTGTGGTTCACCATGACAGATCAGATTCAAGTTATTCCTTGACAATGGGATTTCATTGTCAAGGAATAACTTCACTTTTTGGTATCGATCTACGGATTGTCTGATGCAGACATATCGCTGTCCCACCACTAGAATACGCAATGTTTGATGGACTTAAGTGAGATTTTACCTTAGAACTGCTAATGGCTATGGAAAGTGGAAACTAACTTAAAATGGCAGGTTCCCTCCAGTAGGTCTACAGTATGTGAGGTCATATTCAAACGCGTGTACAACACAATCCCAAGGCCAGTGAGACATTCATTCTCAGTGTTTACTCAGACTCCGTAATCTTTGCATTTTTAATAGTAGCTACATCAGACACACAACCAGGAAGTTAGTTTTCCACTTTGCACAGCTCGAGTTTTTATGCCATAAAGATGTTGCTTGTTAATGAGCAAATAAATGTCAAACCGTCACTATGTTTACAAGTGTCCTGTACGTGTTGGGTCTGTACATCTGCCTTCTTGTTACAATGAAATGCCTTGTGGGTGCACTGAAACTCGTTTTTTACACACACAATTATGTACTTTGTTTATGTGCAAGTGTGTGTATATGTGCGTTTATCATACACAAATGTAAGTAGTGTGTGTGTCTAAGCTTGTGTTTCATATGTGTGCACAAGTGTTTCACTGTATTTCACCCTAAACCGCCTGCCATATTTAGCAACTATTGGTATATATGGAAAGAAACTGCACAAACGTGTGAGATCAGATCTTCCGTTGGGTGGAGAGTCAGATGTGTGTCTGAGATCTTAGAGCTGTTGTCTGCTTGTTCTGCATTTCCCAGGGACACAAGCTTCTGCTAGCAGCACAGTCCTTTTATACCACCACACACACGTGACTATACACCCCTGATTCTTCTGCTTTTCAGAAATGAAGTGTCCTCAAAGTATTGAGTAATTTTAGCTTTTTTTTCTAATTTGTGGTGTTGAGTTCTGTCTCTCGTATGCCCCTCGACATTCAGGCTTAATAATGTGTTAGGTTTCACTGTGTCTGCGTGCAGTCCAGTGAGGTGGTGAACCCTGAGCAAGGGGTCAGGCCACAGCTGGCCTTCAGGCTGCCTGGCTTTATTGTTGCTGGTTCCAACCTCTGGACTGGAAACTGACGTTGTGGAACTCAAAGATAATAAAAGTAAATATCTCACGGCAAAGACGAGGCATAAAGTCTGACTGCAGAGCTCCCAGCCACACAGGGCCGCCTGGAGGGTAATAATAATAACTTACATTTATATAGTGCCTTTAAAACGAGGGAGACTAAATGGAGGAGTGCTGATGACAAAGAAAATCAGAGGCCCTGCCCCAACCTTTCAGGGGGAGGTCAGAAGTGAGGGGCAGCGGCCACCTCCAGGCAGCTCACTGAGGGTCTCAAGGCTGGATCTCGCATCTCTAATGGTTGCTTCCTCGGTCCAACCTCCCGTGACCCTGAAATCCATCACGCTTCGCCATCTTGAGGGACGTGGCTGTTCTGTTAATGGAGAAATCCCGGAGAGAGGAGACACAGATGAACAGTTCAGGATATGAGATCTGCCCACAGCCTTATCAGCACAGGAAGCACAGGAAGTGGAACTGCTGAGAGTGAAGTTCAAACCAGGACAAATGTAAGGTGTGGGTGGAGATTGAATAAAGGTGTGGGTGAAGCTTGTATAAGGGTGTGGGTGGAGCTTGAAGAGGTGTGGTTGGGGTTGAATTGACTGATATTACTTGATTGTTTAGCTTCCAGCAGACTTCCAGCTGAAGGTGTCGCAGTCCTCGCTCCGCCCTTCCTCTATCATGTTTAACCTTTGTGCACTTGTAGGTGTAGTTGAGTAATATCCATAGAGAAACATTCATACTACTCATTACTCTCTCTTTTTCTCTGAAAGGGAACCTGAAGACGGTTGTGTTTGTCAGAGAGCTCTGAATGAGTCATTTGCTTCAGTGTTGTGTTTGTGTTCTGGCCTCTCAGTCAGTGCCTTGAAGGTGATGAAATTCTGCTGACATCAGGCCCTGCCCACCTCCTGTATGTTGTCACACTGCGCTGAGTGTGTTACAGGGGCCATGTTACACCTGTACAGAGTCACGTTGTGTGTGTTTACAGGTCAGCCTTCTGGCTGGTCTGACACTAAGTAGTAAGAAGGATTGGGCCAGTAAACAAGCAGGTGTGTTTCAGCATGACTGAGCCAGGAATCACTGTTCCTCCACCCAGCCTGGGTGTTCCGCCAGCAGGACATGTCAGGACGTGTCACTGGATCGCACAGAATGTCAGAAGTGTGTGCTTGTTTTCACATCTGGCTGCAGGGTGTGTTGGAATGAGCCCACAACAGTAATCAGAACAACTCCAGTGACCTTTGACATGAGATTCATGTCATCAGAACAGACATTTCATATCTTTCTCACACACACACAGGGAGCTGACCAGCACATACCTGTGTGTGTGTGTGTGTGTGTGTGTGTGTGTGTGTCTATCTGCCTTCCTCCTGCTTTAACACCTGCTGTATTCTGTCATCACTGAGGAATTTTTATTATCTGGGAAACCGTTTTGTGGACTTTAGTTTTGACTGTAGATTCAGCGTTACTGTGTAAAGATAAACATAATCTGTGTGTTTGGCCTGAATGTTTTATGAATAGGAAGGACATGTTTTGATGTTGAGTTATTTCAAACACCAAATAGCTTGTTGACACTTTATACCCTAAACACAAATTTGAGTCGTAGAAAAAATACAGTGACCATACTCATCAGGGTCACTGCCAGTATGTGACCTTTACTGACCTGAGAGGAGACACACCTCCATCAGAGAGAAACACCTTCTCTTCTCTCTCTCTGATATTTCTGTATTAATCAGTGTTGTTAATTTTTTTACAGATGGTTCAAATTGTTGGGCAAGACAGGCAAGACAGACAAGGCCAGGGGAGACGTCCTGCTGGACATTCAGTTCATGAAGAACAACATGACCGCCAGCATGTTTGACCTGTCCGGCCAGGACAAGCCACGGTCACGCATCGGCAAACTGAAAGACAAATTCCGGGGGAAAAAGGAGGAGGGGCTGTCTGACTCCGCCTCTGCCATAGTGCCCCACACACAGGGCATGATTGACAGTGAGGGGGAGGAGCCAGAGGGAGCTGCCACCCCTGCCAAAGAGAAGAAGAAAGCTCTGAAGTCTCTGTTTGGCGCTAAGTCCAACCTGCAGCGGAACACGTCCCAGTCCATGTCCATGCTGAGCAGTCTGCCGGAGCGAGACTCCGCCCTCACGTCCAGCGTGGGCTCTGGTCTCAACCTGGATCCCACTGAAGGTAAGACGCCCGCAGTGTGGTCGTCCTTGCTACAGTGCAGGACGTGTCCAAGTCTCTTAACCTCTTTGTGTTTCATACAGGGAAGAAGAAATTTAAGTTTCTAATGCACAAGCGCACGGGAAGTTCGGACCTGAAGCCATCCCAGAGCGCCGCCGGTCCCCACCCGCCGGTCACTGTGTGCATCAACGGCAGTCACGTGTACAGCAAGGAGACGGAACCAAGGAGCGCCACGGGCACCTCTGGACGCGAGTCTACGGAGGACCTGCACAGGACACAGGACAGGAGCGGCTCTGGGGCAGGGGTGGACACCAGTCCCCTCACACACGGGAGACACGCAGAGGAGCAGAGAGACAGAGAGGAGAAAGAGAGGGTGAAGATGGAGAGAGAGAAGGAAGAGAGAAAGGAGGAAGAACAGAGGAGAAAGGTTGAGGAGGAGCAAGAGAAAGAAGAACAGAGGAGAAGGATTGAAGAGGAGAAAGAGAACACAAGGAAAGAGAAAGAGAAGGAAGAACAGAGGAGAAGGATTGAGGAGGAGAAAGAAAGGAGGAGGGTTGAACAAGAGAAGAGGAGGATGGCTGAGGAGAAAAAGATGAGAGAGGAAGAGGAGAGGAAGAGAGCTGAGGAGGAGAGAGAGAGCGCTGAGGCTAGACGGAAGGAAGAGGAGAAGATGAGAGCAGAAAGGAAGAGGAAGGAGGAAGAGGAGAGGATGAAGATGGAGCAGCAGGAGGAAAACAAGAGACTGGCAGAGGAAAGACTGAGAAAAGAGGAGCAAAGAAAGATTGAAATGGAGAGAAGACTGGTGGAGGAGAAGGAAAAACAGAGGAGAGAAGAAGAGAGGATGAAGGTGGAGAGAAAGAGGAGAGAAGAGGAGGAAAAAAGAATCCATGAAGAACAGAGGAAAGAGAAGGAGAGACAGACAAGAGAGGAGCAGAACTCAGCCGAGCTCCCAAAGCGGGGGCGACGGGAGCCTGAGTGGGGAGGAGACGGTTCCGAGTCCGAGCAGGAGAGTTCCAGAACCAGGGCAGGAGACGGGACTGCAGGCGCAAGCCCAGAGGCCACACGCAGGGAAAAGCCCTCTGTAGCCGTCACCTCCAGCAGTCCGTTTGAAGACCCACCCACCACCTCTCAGTCTGCAGGACACACTCGCTTGGCCAGGGTCACTGTGGTCAAGCCAAGGTTGGTACCTTTTCAACTCTTTAACTATTATATTTACATGGTGTTAGAAACTCACCTCCTCATCTTGGTGCTCCACAGGAGCATAGGAGGAGTCACAGAGATGTTCAGAAAATGTGAATTATAGAAGCACTTAACATAAACCTGATATGTACATCTATCAAACATCATGAGAGGTACATCATACATGTGGGTCATATGAATTCCTGCAGTGGGGAATTTGTGCCCCGTTGAGTATGTAAACTCTACACAGAGCACAAATAAAAGCTCTGTAAACATTACTGTGTAGTTTAATATTCAGAACTATGAATGTGGTTATTTAGTATTAAGAACATTTGTCGTGCGTTTCTGTGAAGTGACCAGTGATGTGGTAAGTTTGTGATGGATCTCCGTATGAAGGCTGATCCGTGCACGACAACAATAACTCACTAGTGTAGCTCACTAATTCTCTGTCCAGACCTTTTCTAAGCACTCAGACTTCATCTGAGCTGGTTGCTAGTCTGGACTTCACTGGTTGTGTAGCAACCCTGTGTTGGCAGGGTGTGCAGAACCCGACACGCATCTCAGCAGGGATCCAACATTCCAAACAGGGTTTGTAAAGCAACCTGAATTTCCGCAGGTACGAAGTGTGAAATGTACATATTTCTGCCCTTCGTCACGTTGATGAAAATCTTCCCCTGTAATGACACTGATGAGATGTCTGAGACTAACAAGTGAACAGAAAACGTTGGGTTGTCAGAATGAGGCGGTGATGAGGTGTCATGACCTCTGTAGGTCATCTCTGTCCTCTGTGCTGGAGAATCAGTGTTTAAACACTGGAGTGTCTCTGTCTTCCTGGTCTAATGACCTTTCAGTCCCGTGTGGTTTGAGTAGACTAGCTGTCAGACAGATGATGCCATAGGATCCGTCCGATGTCATAGGATCCGTTCTTCACAATAGCCTGCACCGCGCTGCACTGTAACGGTGTCCTGTGAGGATATTTGGCACCTTTCTGAAATATTCAGTAGGTGGTAGTCCGCATGGGCCTGTAGGCCAGGGGTGTGTGTGTGTGTGTGTGTGTGTGTGTGTGTGTGTCTGCATGCCAAGATATTCACATACTCCATCTGTTAAGGAATGTATTAAACAGATTAATCATTCAAGTTTATGAGAGAGTGTTGTGTAAGGACTCACAAACATGTAGTCTGGCTGAGGTTTGTGGGAGATTGTTTGTATGAAGAACAGTGATCAGTTTGGGCAGATTGTATGTCATACCCATGTTTTCTTTCCTCTAGTATAATCCCACAATGCTAACTATAAGCCAATGAAACTAAAATATCTGATCTTAATGTAATTAACTAACCAAATGAAATGTCCAATCACAATAAAAGAATTCCGACCCCCTGCCTCAGTCTGTTTAGGTTTCTTTTGCTTGCTGCTGTTTCTGCAGAGCTAACCTCCGTCAACACACACACACACACACACACACACACACACACACACACACACACACACACACACACACACACACACACACACACACACACACACACACACACACACACATACATACATATACAGAGACACACACACCCTGCTGCAGTGTGCTATCCTTTGAGCTCTGTCCACAGGAAGTGGAGGAAACCTCTGCTTGTGCTGATGTGGCTATTGTAAGTGTCTAACTCACGGTAGTGGTCAGGATCTTCTAAAACAGACGAGCTCTTCAGGAAAGAGGGCAGCGATGTGAGAAGGAGCTCTGCTACGTTACGTGTTCCTCTGAACATGACCTGCTAGATTAGTTTCCAGTGATCCAAATGAGGCCAGTCCTGGGTGTTCGCTGTGTAAACTCTGGGAGGTTTGTGTTCAGTAAGTGCAAGTCACTAACTGGACAGCAGAAACCAACCAAGTTCTCCACAGTTTTGCTCTATTCCACCTCCCAGCACACATGAAGCAGAGTAACACAGAGCTGTGACAGTGTTCAGGTGTGTATTGGCAGCTTCTTGTTTACACTGTGCACAGATAGATTTCAGCCCGTGGTAGAACAGTGCTGTGCTCTGACCACCTACTGGCCTGGAGCTGCGACTCCACCGTAACGATCAGAACATTTAAAGTGTGTCCAGAACATGTCTAGCTAAAGCCCTTGCTTGTCTTTATCCTCATCCTTTTTCTCTCAGCACCTCCATCTCTGGACTCGTTTCCCAGATGCCTGTGGGAACCAACACCAACCCGTTCTTGGATGGCTACAGTTCAGGGACCCTCAGCACTGCTGAGGGGGGTACAGGCAGAAACCCTAAGAAAGGACCTGCCCCATTACCCCGACAGAACAAGACACAGGTGCTGACACCAACTGTTCCTCCCAGGGTCTTCAAAAAAACGCAGCAGGAGACCAACGCTCCCTCCTCCTCCAGGGACATGGCAAAGTACCCAGCGCCTTCACCACCAGACAGGTGGAAGGAAACCAGAGGAGCTGCAGCTGAAGACCTCGCAGTCCAGTCTAGCATAGTGCCCAATCTGGGGGAGGAGAACACTCTGGAGAGCCCTGAAACACATCAGCCAACGGAGGTGATGTCTGTCTCTGAGGATGACTTGAAGCCTTGTAGCACAAAGACGCAACAAGGACAAAACTTTATAAAAATAGACCGTGACAGCAGTCAAGCTGGTGGGAATCAGTCCACCTCCGTCCACGTGTCTACAGTGCATACTGTCTTGATGAGTGACCAGAGTGAGACGAGCGAGTCCCGAGGTAATGCCGAACCTTCCAGACGTGTTGGTCCAGGAACTGCCACACACAACAAGGGTCCAGCACCTGCAGGACCCTCTGCTGTATACACTCCAAACAGGAAGTCTGGGTCAGAAGATGAGCCCTCACACCACAGTGTAAGCCCAACAGAGGACACCCACCACCGTGAAGTTCTACCAAGTGCTGCTTCAAACTCCCATAGCAATGAAGAGCCTTCAAATGAGGAACCGCCAGGAGGTGAAAGTTACCTTGTTGCTAATGACACCAAAGCCAACAGTATTCCACATGCTGGTGAGATATCCAGCAACATTCCTGCTTTTGGGTCTGTAGAGAGAAATCTCGGTGATAATCTCCCTGGAATCAAAGACAAACAGGAACATCTGGAGAATGTGGACTCTGTTGAACTGAATGCTCTTTCATGTGTGGATCAACATTCCTGCCCAGAATCTGGTGCCTATGACCCTGACAGACTCCCAGATATGAAGACCTCAACAGGGGCCTCTACAAAGAAAACTCGGGCCCCGGTGCCTCCAGCTAAACCAAAGAGAGTTGTCGACCCAAGTTCTTTAGACCAGCAGTCGTCTTTTCCCAAGATGCTAAGCTCGGCTGAGCACAGCCATGCCTGGGGCAGCCACAGCAGTAAGACAGGTGGAAATATAGCAGCAGACCTTACAACGAGAGCACAACTCTCCAGCTCCTCCCTGCCTCCCAGAACCTCCTCAGGGTTCCCTCCACCTGCTGGCTCGGGGCCAAAGCCTCCGCCTCGGGTACGGGTGGTGTCCACTGACGGGCAGCCAGAGCATGGCCTGTGCGGTGCAGGTGGAGGAGGGGCAGGGGCCACAGCAGCCAGAACCGTCAGGTGAGGACCTGCTGGTAGCCCACCTATGGTGTGGCTCCTCTTACAAACAGATAGAGGTGCAGTAGCTAAAGTCCTTTTAAAGGTGATGAGTTGTGGACATGTTTGAAATTGGGGCTGGGGGTTACTTTTCCTGAGCCCCATACCAAGCGCACACCCAGCAGTGCTCGTCCTGAACTTTAATCATAGAGTTGGAACCCCAATGGGACCAAGCACAACTTCTTCTCCTTTTTATGATCAGGTCCTTCCAAGGTCGACTTCTACCCAATTCCCATCTTTAAAAATGCTACCAGTGTCTGTGCAGAGTTTTAGCATCTGGGTTACATGACACAACCAAAAGCTAAAATTAAAAGGAAAACATGAAGAAACAGCTTTTGAAGTTTTGCTGCATTGTGTCTGTACCATAGAGTGCATTTATGAATATAGTCTATAATGTACACTTTAACTATACTCATAACCACAGGTAACCATAGACTTTATTTATGAATATAATCTATGGCCTTTAAACTTTAACTATACTCATAACCACAGATGGAGTATTTTACTTAAAGGGACATCTAGGCAGGTTTCCCTTTAGAGACAAAAGGACATTTTCATCTTGCAAACTTTCAAAGCTCAAATTCATACAAGTGCAGGTAATTCAGTGATGGACTGTTTCATTGTTAAAATTAACTGCAAATTACCAGTTCAAGGTGTGTTATGAGCAGGTACTGATGGATATCTCTGCTGAAGACTGCACCACATGTACCCTGGTCATTAGAACCTCCCCTCCTGCACTCTGGTCGTTAGAACCTTACATGTTTGGCTTCTCCTGGCTCCTGTCCTAGTCCTGCAGAACTGTCCTGGTCCTGCAGCTGTGTCCCGGTGCTGGTCACACTAAATAACCTTCTGTTTTTCTGCAGAGCCCACGCGGTCAAACCACTGAGTGCTGCAGACAGACAGACGGACCACCGAGAAGCGCAGGAGCTCCAAGCCACCGGAGGCACTATCCTCCTGCAGCCTAAAACAAAGGTCCTTCCTATATTCTCATTTCTAAGATGCAAGTTAGATTTTTCGCCCCATTTATGGTGTTGATGTTGTATGTAATCATGTTACCACATGTGCTGTTATCCTTTTTGTGTGTGCTGTGAAAAAACACCTGAAATTAGTTGTACCCACACTGTGTGCCAATAACGGAACACTCCAGGGCTTTCATCATTCCCATTTAATCAGGCTCAGTTCATTTTCCACTGCATTGTGTGTGTGTGTGTGTGTGTGTGTGTGTGTACACTACACAGAGAGCAAACTGCCCATGAGGGAGCTCTGATTGCTCCCTCGGGGCTTCAGTGGTGTAGATTTGAGGCTTCTGAGCTTGCTGGGGTGAAACTCGTGCCGTCTGCAGTGGGGTGTGCTGTGCTGACGCGCTGCTGTGTGTTCAGGCAGTGGAAGCATCGTGTCAGGGACCGTACTCTCAGCTGACGCATGCTGAGCTGACGTCCATGGTGGTGCAGCAGCAGAAGCAGCTGTGCCAGCGCGACGCCCGCATCCAGGAGCTGGAGCAGTACATCGATAACCTGCTGGTGCGCGTGATGGAGGAGAATCCCAGCATCCTGATGAACATGCCGTCGCAGAAGAAAGCGGTGTGAAGCAGGCGTGGACTGCATTTACTCTAGACTACATTTACCACATTTACTCTGGACTACATTTACTCTCTGGACTACATTTACCACATTTACTCTCTGGACTACATTTACCAAAGGTGACCCAGCATACCGTTCATTATGAGCTGGTAGAGCGAGGGATCCCTGAACACTCTGATGAAATTAAGATCACCATGGTGATGTCAGGACATTAGACTAGTTCAGCTAGCTACCACAACACTTGACATGGTGGAACTGTGGCTGTTTTTCACTATAGCGTAAAGTCTTCCGTTTTAAAGTGTTGTTACTAAGCAGATTGAACAAATTGATCTTTTCTTTCACTTCAGACTGGCAGTCCTGCTCTTTATGGGTCTGTCTTGCCTCCACTGACCTCTGCCCTCTCGCACACAGCATGAGACTGAACATGCCCTGCTCTGTTTGGTCAGGATTATCTTGCTTGTTTCTCTATAGGTCTTTACAGTTCCCTGTTATCAATGTTCATTTGTATTTCTTCTTTATTCCTGTTTGTTCTATAGTTCCTCTTTTGTTAAACGGGGAAAGGGCAGAACAAAGCCGCACACATTCCTTATGCAGTGTGTTGTGCAATACCTGCTGTACCTGCGATATTGTTCCCTTCTGTTACAGAGAACTGCAAGGACACTAAACTGAGGCTGTTCTTCCATACAAATGATGCACTTTAATCTATGGAACTTTTTCCCTTTTTGAAACCAATCTGTAAATATTTGCTTTCTTTTCATCTGTTCTATATCTGCTTGTTTGAAATAAAGAATATCACAGTTTGCAAGTTGCGGAGTTGCCTATTAAACAGGTAATGATATAGGAGTTTTAGATTTAGATTTGGCTCAAAACACATTTTTTTGGAACAGCCAAATGTTTTTATTTATTTACTGTGTCAGCTGTTTAGGATCACACCACATTTTATGCAAATAAACAGCTGGTAAACTAATGTGACAGATTGTGAAATGGTTCCCTAACAGTAAAGTATGCGGAACCATAGAATGCGGCTGTTTTCCACCCGGAACCAAGAGCGCCAGGATGTAAACAAACGCACGCACGTCGTTGCGGTCTGAGCCTTAGCGAGTTACCGGCACGGTTCACGCGTCCGGTGCAGTCACGCCGTCGGGGTTGACTTTTCTCTCGAGTGAGCTGCGCTTCAGGTGCCCGACTGCCACCCGGTAGCTCACTAACGTGCTGCTTCACTAGTCTGGACGTGAATCTGAGTTTATCTTACACAGCTAGCTTATGTTAGCGCACTAGGTCACGCTAGCCTTATGCAGCTCCTAACTGTAGCGCTGTAGGTAGCTAACGCTAGCTAATGTGTTTATCACTGGGAACTAACGAATGCGAGCGTTTGTGTTGTTTTTACTCCATGTCTGGCAGTTGCGTGTAATGTCTGTGTTGGCCCTGCGTTCTCCAGGCCTCCCGTAGCTCTCACCAGGCCAGAGATGCCGAGCTGTCCGCAGTGCGGCTCCGCCAACGTAGTCGACGATGATTTGTATTCACAAACCCAGCGTGTGTGTGCTGACTGCGGCTCCATCGTCTCGGAGGGACTTTTTACGACCACCCTGAACGACGAGAAGCAAAGCAGCGGTACGGAATCAACCTGCAGCGAAACATGTAGCACAGATCTCGACTGCAATAACTTGCATCTAAATGGTTAATTCTTCTTCCACTTTCTGTACAGCGGTCCCATATTACGCTAGCACCCAGGTAACGAAGAAGCCGTGTCCCAACCTTATTAAAGGTAGCTCTGGTTACATCTGCCTAGCAACACTGTCGGTTTGGTTCCTGCAGCTGTAATCGAGTCCCGCTGTGTTTACAGGGTTAGTGCGCGTGCGCGCCCTGTGCCGTATCCTCAGACTGCGGAGTGACATGGAGTCCGGGGCAGTGAGCCTGTATGAGCGCGCGTACAGTCACCCCAGCTTCATCCAAGTGAGCCTGCAGAAGAAGGAGGTCTTGGGAGGATGCTGCGTTCTGTCAACCTGCCGGCAGCACAACTGGCCCGTGGCCATGTGCACCATCAACAGCTTGCTGGAGGCAGAGCCCATGTTGATGGGTGTGGTTTATCAGGACCTGGTCAAAGCTCTGGACCTCCAGCCGCCCCCCACCGCCAGCCTCACGGACATGCTGGAGAGCTACTGTTATGGGTGGGTGCTACTGCAGAGCACAGACAACAGGTCACCGCATGTCACAGATAGTCAGAGGAGCGACCCGGCCAGACAGCCCAAACTATCGGCCTTGGTCGCGTACTGTAATTGGGCCAAGCTTAACAGGACCATGACAGTTAGATTGTGCAGTTTACATGATCAAACCTTAGCCGAAGCAAGAGTCTTAGTTAGTTTCTGTTGAGTGGTTGGTGTGAGCGTAGCTACTGATTGTGCTCTTTGGCTGTACCCTTTGATAGGTATAAACTTGCTCCTGGTGAGGTGCCAGACGTGTTTGCAGAGACTCCTGAGCAGCTGGTGCAGCGCAGCGCCGCCTTGGTGGAGCTTGCGGCTGACGTGTGGCTAGTGACTGGCCGCCACCCACTGCCCATCCTCATGGCATGTGTGTATGTGGCCTGGCAGTCCCTCAAGCCCAAGGTGAGTGACAGCACCGAGGGGAGGGGCCACACGGCACTTACACATACACGCAGCATTATACAGCACCGATATAGTGTCAATCATAATATATACAGCAACTGCCACACTGTGTGTTTGTCTGCGAATAACTCGTGTTCATAAAGAATGCAGAGAGCTGTGTTGGCTTAGCGTCATCTGACTGCTAGTGACCACTATTAACCTCAGTCATGACTCCAATACCCAGAGTGCAGAGTAGTGTAGGTATGAGCATGGCCCCGATGTGCAGGGTGTGGGCGCATGCTCAGGGGCATGTCCTCTGCCATGTGTGATGTCATGCTCAGGGGTGTGTCCTGTGCTGTGTGTCTGTACCAGGACCGTATGAAACACTCCCTCCAGAAGTTCTGCCAGATCGCACGGCTGCCTAAAGACGCCTGTGGAGCTTGCAAGGAAACGCCGCTGAGGAGGGTGCGTGAGCTGCGTGACGTGCTGTGTAAGCTGGGCAGGGAGCTGCCCTGGATGAGAGGGGGCGCCGTGGAGCCCAAGACCGTCGCCACGCTGGTGGAGGACATTCTGAAGCACCAAAAGTCCCTGCTGCTGAAAGCCATGAGAAGTTATGAAGAGGAGGTGGAGCAGGAGGTGCGTGAAGCTGCAGAGTCCCGTCAGGATGATGTCCTGTCCAGCACCGAGTCTCTGCTCGCCGGCCAGCTGAGCGGGCGAGACCAAGGCCCCGTAACGCCTGCACAAGACGTCCCGCCGGCCCGCCAGCCTAAGTCAGGAGAGTCGATGCTAGAGGCTTCCGGCGGCTCTAATAAGACCACGGAGGAAAGTGCGCCCCCTGCTGGTGAGGAGCACTGGGGAAGGAGGCACCTGTTCCTGCCTCCCTGTGCGAGGAACGTGAAGAGGAGGCGTGAGGAGAGCCCTGGGCCACACGTGACCGGCGAAGAGGAGATATCGGACAGCGAGATCGAGTCATACATACGCTCGGCCGAGGAGATTAGGAGCTATGTGGAATTCCAGAAAAAGATGACTGAGAACTGATGCTTTTCACAACTGATAATGTGACAGCTAACGGGAAACAATGCTACTTGCTGTAGTTAATTTTGACTGTGCCATTAATTTGTACTGTTTTACCATTCGTCCCCCAGAGGGCGACCCAGAGCATGATAGAGGGGTTGACCCTGCTCCACACTCAGAGCAGCTGCCAGTCTCAATACATGCTACTGAAGTTGAGACTCAGTGGTGTAAATTCGTGTAGTAGTGAGATGACCCTGTGTGCTGCTGCGAATGGAGGAGTCTTAGGAGCTAAACACACTGCACGTGTTCTGCAGCTGCACTGGAATGGTGCAGTGCTAACATGTGCAGTGTGTTTAAGGGAAGGAAAGTAAAGAGTAGTTATGGTTTGGGTTGCTTTAGAAGATGGAACCGACCTCAGTTGATGTCCTGTCTTAATTTAGCCCAGTGTGGGTCTGCTGAACTGAGAGTTTCTGCAGCTCCAGTGGGTGTCCAGGTCCCGTCCTCATGTCTGAGTGCTGTGCAGTCATTTTCACTTGTTTTGACTGTAGACCAGTTTTTTGTTTTTTTTCTTGAGAATAAAGAATCAAATACTGAAACTTTCCCCTTATGAAGTGAACTGTTCACCTCAGTTCCCGCAGTCCTTAGTTCTTCTGTATCTCCAGAGTTCTGGTCTGAGTGAGAGTTGTTTTTCCATCTGTGTAAGTTCTGCTGTGGTTTTATTTCCTCAGCTGAGTGTGGAGGAACAAATCACACTTTTATTCTTTTTGTCCTGCTGTCTTTGACTCTGTTGACCCCTGAAACCAGACAAATCTGAGGTCCAGACTGAACAAGATTATTCAGACAGTGAAGCAGGAGTGTAGGGGTGCAAAGCGGAAGGCAAGATAAATCATATAATTGATTAATATTAGTAATATTGATTAGTATTCATTTTGTCCAATTAAATGAAAATAAATCAGAAGTTAATATTTTTGGCACTTTACAAATTGTTAGAAAACCTAAGCGTACTATCATAATAAATTAAACCTTAGGTAATTTTCATTCCTGATTATTAAATATAATTTTATTCCAGATTTAATAAATGAAATCTCCAGAAGTGGTGTAGCCTTTATTAATTCAGGACCATTCCTAAAATGTTTTTTCTCTTTTTTTTTTCTTCTTTGGAATGTCATGTTTTTGCCATCTCACATCACGGCGATTCCACGGATTCCGGCGTTTGTACGTGTTCTGCGCTCCGCTGCTAGATTACAGGCTACATCACGGAGACGGTGCACAGCGCCGTCTCCTGCTTAAAACCAGCTGTAACACCGTCATCATCTCGGAAGTTTGTATTAAATCTTGTATTAAATCTTTTTTGTTATTTTGGATTGATGGAAGTGTGATTGGACAGGGAACAATGCTGATCACCACTTTCAGTGGTCATGTGTTTAATTGGTGACATAAGGAGCAGGTGACCAAGTGGTAAGGGAAGGGTCTGGAGTTACAGGTAAACACCTGTGTCTCTAGAGACATTCATTCATTTAGAGGATTTATCTGACGCTTTTATCCAAATCTACTTACAATCATGACTGAGTGCATCTTGAGTAAGTGAGGGTTAAGGGTTTTGTTCAGGGACCCAACAGTGGAAACTTGAACTGGCAACCTTTTGATTACTAGTCCAGCACCTTCACCACTACAAATTTGTTACCTCAGTTAGTTTTCCTTTTAGCACTTTGTTTCTTTTTTGAATTGCATTTTTCTTATTGCTTGTCTTGGGAATGGTTCAAAAAATCTCCTTCCATTTAGTGGACATGTGTTTGTCTTCCATCGAGTTTCCTACACCAGTGGGCACTGGCTCTTCTCTGTAGTGCACATGGCTCCTGGTTATCCCTGAAGTAGGAAGCTGGATGGTCCACTGGGAACCCGGCAGAACTGCGGGAGCAGGGAGCTACTGGTCTGGTTTATTCTGTTACCCGCTGGCTGACGGGTGTGTCTGGGAGGTGGTGGTTTTAGGACTCTTCAGTATAGAACAGGAGTCTTGACTCGGTTGCCAGGGCAATGCCTGCTTGTACCTGAGCTGTAATGGAGCTTTACATCCTGCATCGATTTACATCAGTCAGTCCTTTCTCACTTGTGATTGGTTCAGCGTGATTGGTTGGTCTGAGCTCTGGTGCAGGCCAGTGACACTCTGGCACTTAATCACATCACTTTCTGCTTTTCTTTATTCTCTAATCCTGTACACAGTTGGCACATAAAGTCCTTCATTAATAAGTGGATTATAAACAACAGAGGAAAGATCACAACACACAACTCCTACATTGCAGTTTCACTGACAATGCTTCTTTTGCTTTGGACAATTTAAGGAAGGCTGGGAATTTTGTCCAAATGTCTGTTTGCATTTTTTTTTGTATTATTTAGTATTAAGTATTACAATAGAAGTGTTTTGTTTTGGGTTTTTTTTAAGTCTATGAAGTGAGGACTAAAGAATCTGGTCTTGTTCTAAATTTCCCTCTCCTCATGCACTTTAAAACTCTGGTCCCCGTGTTCAGCACTAACCGCCGGCCCTGGCGTTGTGGGTGTGGTCACAGCACCATGCTGGCCGCCATGGCGCGATTGGCCGGGATGCGTATGGGGCGTGGGCAGGCGAGCGTCTTGCGCAGCTCGGTGCGGAAGCGTTGGTGCAGCCAGGCGTAAAGGAAGGGATTACAGCAGGCTGAGCTCATGGCGCACAGGTGACACAGGAGCTGTACCAGCAGGAAGTGACGCTTGCTGATGACACGGATGTCCACGTCACGCAGCACGTTGAAGATGTGGATGGGCAGCCAGCAGCCGGTGAACACCGCCACCACCAGACTCGGTGTCCTGCGGCGGCGGGACCTCTGCGCTTCGGCCTGGCCTGGAGCCACACAGCTGCGCAGCCTGACGGAGAGGCAGAAGTAGGAGCCACACACGGCGCTCAGAGGCAGGACGTAGGTCAGGAGCAGTGTGCTGTAGGCGTAGGCCAGATGCCACCTTTCCTCACCCAGCCAGTACTCCTCGCAGATGGTCAGGCCTTCTTCTGGTAGGTGTGGGCCGCGGCAGGGGACGCCAGCACGCATGACACCACCCAGATCCCCAACAGGGCGGTGACACAGGCCCCGGCGGACAGCCTCTTCTTCAGAGGGTGCACGGTAGCATGGTACCTACAGAGATGATGGCAGGGGTTGAAGAAACAGGATCTAAACACTCGTGTGTCCGAGGATTTAGGATCCTCATGTCCTAAAAGTTGCCCTCAATCCCTTTCAAAGCAAGCAGGAATCTTAAAGGATCTTTTAGTCTCAAGGGATGTGACTTTAATAGCTCAGCTCTGTGCTCAGTGTTACCTCAGACGCTGTCAGGTGCAAAGACTCACCTGTCCACAGCTATGGCTGTGGGGGTGAACACAGACACGGAGACAGTGACAGGCTGCGTGAGGAACACCAGCTAGCATTTGAAGTGCCGGAAGGCCCAGCTGTGTGGGGTGAAGGCATACGCCAGCGTGAAAGGCACGCACGTCACACATATCAGCAGGTCGGAAAAAGCCAGGTTCCTAATGAAGCTGGTGACGCTGTGCATCTTGCATGAGCAGCAGATGACGTAGATGAGAAGCTAGTTGCCAAGGACTCCCATGAGCACCACCACGACGTAACAAGTCACGATCAGTGGCTTGAACGCCTGCAGCAGCTCCACGTCTACAAACCGGTAGTTCGGATTGGCTGAACTGTTCCATACCACCGGCACTTCATACACGTGGCCAGCAGGGGTCTTCACTGGCCTGCCACTGCTGCGCTCCATAACCTGTGCTTTGTGCTCTCCCAGTAGGACGGAATACACAGTATTAGTACCCTACATAATACGAGCTGATTCTGTTAGAAATATAATTCTAGTTTCAAAATCAGTCAACCTATTGATCAGTATTAGTCTGTCCCAATCATCAGAAGACTCCCTTCACTCTAAGATACACTCTGTACTTCTTGACAATTGACGGCCTTTTTAAAAACTTTTTTTTTTTTTTTTTTTACTTTTTGAGTGATTGGTCCTTGGATATGGACGTCTTCGTTTCTGATGTGTCATGTTCGTCTTGCAGCACATTTTGGTCTCTTTAAAACTGCAGCTCACTCCCATCACCTAATGCTGTGAGCGAATGAGAAACGTGTTTCGTAATGATTCGGAGGAGCTGTGCGTGGCTCCACGCGTAGCCATTAATCGTTCCTGTGTGCGAAAAAAGCTCAACTTCACAAATGAAAACCCCACAGTCTGTGGTAAACGCAGGACCCACTCCTGCAGAAATGCGCTCACGTTCTCCATGTGGTCAGAGACCCTCGTCTGTCTCACCGTTCGTTTACTTACCGCTCGTAAGATGCACAATTGCAGTGAACACATCCACACAACTAATACAGTGCAGCCTTTTGGCTTCCAGAGATGACTCAGTTCTAACACTATCAGGGGTGATTTGAACGGATTCGGTCCTTTACAGAATGCCGTTATGGTTGATTTGAACAGTTTGTACACTTCCTCTTCTTTCATTGATTTTTTTTTGTGGTTTTTGAGCACTGGAAACTTATTTTTGGTAGCATGTGGAGCTTTTGTGAGCAGAACACAAATGAGACGTGATGAGAAGCAGACACCATGTTGACAAGAGTTCTGTGAGACCTCATGAGCCTCTCAGCAATCAGAGCCGGCAGCCCCTATCCTATTCCAGCGTGGCCCAGAGAGTCACTGAGACTCAGCACTTCTTCTGAATGGCAAGGAGATTTCTCTCTCCATCTGCATCGCACCATCTCTGGGATGCCATGAACCCTGCAAGAATCCCTGGAGATATGATTCATCTTCTGTGATCTTGAGATGAGAGTCCACTGCAGAGAGAGAGAGAAAACAAATTAGATTGAAGGATTCATTAAATTTGAACACACTTTGAGGACACCTGATGAAAACAGTTAAATGGTCAATTTTAAAGTCATACATTTTCCTTCCTTTATTTTCACTGGAGGAAATGATCAGAGTGTTCTACAACCGATCAGAGTGTTCTACAACATCTCAGGGTGTTCCACAACATCTCAGGGTTCTACAACATCTCAGTGTTCCACATCTGATCAGAGTGTTCCACAACATCTCAGTGTTCCACAACCGATCAGTGTTCCACAACATCTCAGAGTGCTGCACAACTTATCAGAGTGCTGCACAACATCTCAGTGTTCCACAAATGATCAGAGTGTTCCACAACATCTCAGAGTGTTCTACAACTGATCAGTGTTCCACAACCGATCAGTGTTCCACAACTGATCAGTGTTCCACAACATTTCAGAGTGTTCCACAACTGATCAGTGCATTCCACAACTGAGCAGAGCGTTCGACAATGCTGACTGATCATTGTTCCACTGAGAGTGAGAGTGAGAGTGAGCTAGGTACTGTAGGGTACTGTAGAGCAGTGTAGGGTAGTGTAGGGTACTGTAGTGTAGAGTTGTGTAGGGTAGTGTAGAGTTGTGTAGGGTAGTGTAGGGTACTGTAGAGTAGTGTAGGGTAGTGTAGAGTTGTGTAGGGTAGTGTAGGGTACTGTAGAGTAGTGTAGAGTAGTGTAGAGTACTGTAGTGTAGAGTTGTGTAGGGTAGTGTAGAGTTGTGTAGGGTAGTGTAGGGTACTGTAGGGTAGTGTAGGGTAGTGTAGAGTTGTGTAGAGCAGTGTAGGGTAGTGTAGGGTACTGTAGAGCAGTGTAGGGTAGTGTAGGGTACTGTAGTGTAGAGTTGTGTAGGGTAGTGTAGGGTACTGTAGAGTAGTGTAGGGTAGTGTAGAGTTGTGTAGAGCAGTGTAGGGTAGTGTAGGGTACTGTAGGGTAGTGTAGAGTTGTGTAGGGTACTGTAGAGTAGTGTAGGGTAGTGTAGGGTACTGTAGTGTAGGGTACTGTAGGGTAGTGTAGGGTACTGTGAGCATGCACACTACCAGAAAAGTTCAGTGTTGTAATCTTTCTTTGAGGGGTTGCAGGTGTCAGCGATAACCCTGGTTTTCACAACTCATGTTCTGCTCTTCAGTAACATGAACAAAACCAGTTTAATTAAAATAAGTCCCTATTCACATCAGAGTGGATCATTTTTATATATGCTGCATAAAAAATGTGTCCGTGTCTATTCAGTAACTTGCCATTGACCCTCTTTTGTGCAGGGTAGCAGTCTGACAGAGTGCTTGCTCCATAAAACATGATGTCTGGGGCTTCATTTTCTCTTTTCATTCATAAACTGTAGAATACCTCCCCATGCGCCTGCTACTTAAGATCAGAGTGATAATTAGACCAGACTAAAGACAGACAGCGCGGGGCTGACACGTTCCGTTTTAAAACATTAAAGAAAAGACATGGAGAATGTATCTGATAGGGTCTGATTCCTGGCTTACATGTCGCTTTAAGAATATGTTCACTCAGTCCTGTCCAGCTAAGACATCAGGAGACTTTGAAGTTAGAACGTAAAACAGTTGAGGTAAAGGTAGACACATTTATACAGTAAGTTTAGGAATAGAAACAGAGGAAGGAACTGCACATGTGATCAGAAGCAGGAAGAGCAGGTAGAGGTGACCAAGCCTGTGTCTGGTAGATAAAAACAGTCCCGTAAAGGTCCGATTTAGTTTAACTGAGATGTAACAACTAGACATGAACCCTTTATATTATAGTACCCTACTCTTCAAAACTACCTTTCCTTATGATAACATTCTATACAAATCAAGAAATTCAGTACATTGAATGTGTATGCATGTGTTAGGTTATAGCGTCACCCTGTAGCGCGGATGAGGCTGAACCGCTACGCAGCTTCAGGACAAGTGGAGTCGGAGAGGAATCCGAGTGCAGAGGTGGGTAGAGAAGCCAAAAACTGTACTCAAGCAAAGGCGCCATTACTTTAAAATAACAAGTACTCAAGTAGAAGTAATCATTTAAATTATTACTTAGAAGAGAAAAAGTATTTTTTTTCTTCCTTTAAAGAATTTGTATCAGTAAAAGTAAGAAAATATCTGTTAAAAAGACTAAAAGTAGAGAGTCACTCCATCTTTACTTAACACCGTAGACACACACACACTATACTCATTCTCACTCTAAAGGACTGAAGAAATCGAGAGATGAAACAGCTAATTGGTCTTCAGACATCTTTATACCTCAGGAAAGGAAGAGTCAGTCCCTTCCTGGAGCAGCTTGCATGAGACTCAACACAAACAAGCCGCCCACGCACATGCTCAGCGCACAGTACCCCTGTGAGAAGAAGCTGTGTGGCTTTCCCAGACTTGGATGACATAGAAAACTTCATGTAGGTTACACATGTACAATAACTGGACACAATAATGGAAACATCACAATAAAAATGACTGAAAAAAAAGACTTTTGGTTATTTTTGCTTCTGCCCCCTATTTAGTGTCCTTACCTGTTATTGCACTCACCTGTATGTTATTGCGCTCACCTGTATGTTATTGCACTCACCTGTATGTTATTGCACTCACCTGTATGTTATTTCACGTACCTGTATGTTATTGCACTCACCTGTATGTTATTGCACTCACCTGTGTTATTTCACGTACCTGTATGTTATTGCACTCACCTGTATGTTATTGCACGTACCTGTATGTTATTTTCTTCACCTGTATGTTATTGTCTTCACCTGCATGTTATTGTCTTCACCTGTATGTTATTGCGCTCACCTGTATCTTCGTACTTGTTAGTCCTCGTGTTTGTATTGAGTCTTGGCGAAGTCTCATCAACTCGTGTTGCATTTCTCAGCCGTTTGTTATCGTGTGTGTGTTTTTCTTCTGGTCTGTTGGAGCTTCGCCTGTGTCGCTGGATTGACCTCTGACTGTTCCCTGTCTGTTTGGTTGATCTCTTTGACTGTTTTCTGTATTTTGACCTTTGCTTGTTCTTTGGACTACGTGTGTGGACTACCCGTGTTCTCTCTTCAACTGCGTTCACCGTACTGCATACAACTCTGTGCTTGGAACGTTATAGTGAGTCCTATTAAGGTGAATGGTTATTAAGGTGAATAACACACGCTTTGGCACGTGAGCCGTAAACAGCAACTCTGGTTCCAAAGAGTGTAAAATGCATTCAAATGAAACGATCGCAGTGAGGGACTTTAATATGAGACTTATTTAATGTCATCTGAAGCATTAGTCAAACAGTTGGTCACCAAAAAGAGAACAGCCCTGACGCTAAAGAAAGAGAAACTTCGCATGAAACTACTGTCTCTGAAAATGACCACATGTCCTGAAAAGTGTGTGTGTGTGTGTGTGCGTGTGCACATATATATACACACATGAAACATAGACACATTAAACATTCAACACATGTACTTTAAATATTAAACATATACACATTAGGGCTGTTTATCAGTGCATGGCAGGTCTATTTATTTTCTTGAAGGATGACGTAGACTCGTGGTAAACTCTGTCACACTTCATTTTTTTCGTGGTCGCTCACACATAGCTCCAGTTGTATAGACAGATTCTACTTGTCCTGATGTGTTTGAATGAAACATTATTTGCAAGCCAAATTTCAAAAGACATTTGGGAGATGTCATTATATCCCTACACACTTTGGAAAAATTGTAATGTTATATGTGTTGTATCGCCTTTGGATATGCAAATACACAGTTATTGTTCAAATAAAGAGTTTATAATTTCCTGAGTGGTCTGAGACCACTTATTTGCTTTGTTTCATTTATAATTTTGCAACTTAAAAACTTTTTACTGTTTTTCATGCTTGCTCAGCGACCTCCAACCCTGCATGGCCCAGCGGGCCAGTCCGGCGCCAGCAAACGCACCAGAGCGGTGCCTGCTTCCACACGGCCAGGCCTTTGTGCCGAACACGCCGCAGAATGTTCCGGAAGGCAGTGCGGTAGTCCGAGCTGTGGCAGTAGATGACGGGGTTTAGGCCGGAGTTGATGTAGCCCAGCCAGTTGAGCAACATGAAGACGTTCTTCCCTGGCACACTGGGTACCATCGCCCTGACAACGTTGGCCACGAAGAACGGAAGCCAGCAGGCGGTGAAGATGCCGATGATCAGGCCCAGAGTCTTCAGGGCCGTGTGCTGCTGCACCACGGGCCAGGTGTGTCCGCGGCCGGGGCTCTGGCACGGCTCTGGGGGGGCGGGCGGCGCATGGCGCTGCTGGGTCTGATCCCTCAGGAAGCGCAGGTTGTCTTTGTTGATGAGCCTCACCTGCCGCCTGGCGATGACGAACACACGACTGTACAGCAGCAGCATCAACAGCAGCGGCATGTAGAAGGAGACTACGGAGGAGAAGATAGCGTACGATGGCGTGATGATGAAGTCGCAGCAGGTGGAGTTTCCAGAACACTCCTCGGCCTCTTTGGAGCCTGTACGCACTGTGTACTGACCCATGATTGGCACGAAAGACACCAGGGCGCTGCAGACCCACACGGCGCCCACCACCAGCCGTGCTCGCTGCTTCCCCAGCAGAGCGCGGCGCCGCAGGGGCCTGGTGATGGCCACGTAGCGGTCCACGGCGATGGCGCACATCGTGTGGATGCTGGCGGTCACGCACAGCACGTCCACAGACATCCACAGGTCGCAGGCCGTCCTGCCCAGAGTCCACTCGCTCTGCAGCAGCAACAGGAGGGCAAGGGGCTGGACCACACAGCCCACGATGAGGTCAGCGCAGGCCAGGGACGTGATGAACACGCCGGTAGTGGTGTGGAGCTGGGGCGTGAGCGACACAGACAGGATCACCAGCAGGTTCCCGCTCACAGTGAGGAAGATGATGAGTGCTAACGGCAGGATGAGGAGGGACTCCAGTGAAGAAGATGGTCCACTGTGGTTGGAGGCCTGGTAGGAGCTGTTAGAACTCATACTCTGTAGGACACTCATGTGATCACTCTTACACACACACACACACACACACAAACGTTGCACATTAACGACATACAGCTTTATCTTAACTGGGGGGTGCCTTTGGTGGTCAGAAAAGCAGCCAGTGGCAATATAATGAAAACCTTTTTCTTTTCACAAAAACATAAAATATAACTTATTTTTCTGTTTGTTTATTCTGTAAGATACGTTTGCCGTCAGATTGACTTCAAACAATGCGTTTAAAGAAGAGAAGGTTCGTTGTTATGTGTTTATAGCAAAGGTTCGTTGTTATGTTTCTATGGCAAAGGTTCGTTGTTATGTGTTTAAAGCGAAGGTTCGTTGTTATGTGTTTATAGTGAAGGTTCTTTGTTATGTGTTTATAGAGGTTAGTTGTTTTGTATTTGGTTGCTTCCGCTCTGGACGTTTAGTGTGAATAAAACACTGAAACTCTGTTCTGTTTCACCTCTAAAGTCTGAACATTACTGGTTCTCAACACAGTTTATTTTGTATTTGCACACATTTTACCAGCATGAAAAATGTCCTGCTTCATTTGTGTCACTCTGTAAATACCCCTGCTGTTAATTCACTTTTTCACTTACCATGCTGTTGTCACACCATCGTCATGTTCAGAGGGGTCTGGTTAGGACTGTTGGTAACTTCTCAGCCCTTATCGTCCACTGTTATCCCTTACTCAGAGACAGCACTGCTGAGATCTGAGGCGGTTGTGCGTGGTGCATGAAGGAGCGTCTGGTATGTACAAGATGTTCTTACCACACACATCTCTACATCCTGTGGTTTGTGAGTGACACAGACTCTCAGCCCTGTGTGTGGCATGAAGACAGGGCTGTACTTTCCCACAGATGCTGGGCACTGCAGGGCCACACAATTAATTATTATGCATGAACTGAAATGATTATGCATCAATACTTATATTATTTAAGTTATTCACATGAAAGGATGTGCACGTCAGTACTTGTGCACAGTAATGCCTTAAACAAAACCAGCATTACATTTTGCAGGGTGGGTGACTTCTCTAAAGTTCTCATGCAGTAGGAAGTGTTAGTAGATATGTCAGTCATCCACGGCAGGAGAATGTATGATGTTTATTATTGTTACTACTAGAATGAGCAGAGGCCAAGCAGAACTATTGGACAGAACTGTCATGAGTGCAGTAGGACTTCGGGGTCTTCAGCCTTGAGCGCTGAGCTGATCTGCCATGTTAACTTCTTCATACTGGAGTGCTGAGCTGGTCTGTTGTGTTGTACCTGTTCCTCACAAGGAATATCACGTGAATCATCTCAGAGTAGTAACCTCTGACATTATGACAAGGCCCACAGTGTATCCAGGGCAGAGCCTGAGGAAGGTGGCATACTGGTCGTTTACGTTCTGCGTTAAAGGTCACCTGGTTTCCATTGTTAGAGGTCAGCATTCTGTCCAAACAGTGCCTTTGCTTTGATTCTGGTTAACATGATACTGATAACAATGGATTTTCTGATGGCACAAGATTTCACTGTTATCAAAGTCCATAATCATAGTTAAAAACAACTTCTGTGTTGGTAGTCCAACAAAGGCTTTCATTCCCTGACACTTAAATTATGAATGGCATATTTAAAGCAGACCTGGCTACTAGGAAACCAAAGAATAAAGACGCCACCCAGTGGTGGAAGACTGTAGTCATCACAGCTCAGGGCCTCATCTGAGTTTCCTGTCTTCTCCCCTAAAACCAGACTAGTTACATCTGACGTGCCATCCCACAGAACACCGTCTGCTACATGACTGGCAGAGTGCTTGACAGCCCAGCAGCCAATTAGCATAATTCAATAAAAAGACAAGTCACGTTGACCAGTTTGTGTCCTCAGTAATTACACAGACAGACTTCAGTTTGTCTCCTGGAGGAGTTGTTGTTGTTTAATTATTATTGATAGTAGGGAGTTTACACACATCAATACAATGCAGTTTGGTTTAACTTCAGGCCTCAAAAACGGATGTTTATAAACAAACAAGATGGTGTTTATTTGATCCAGAAGATAAAACGAGTCATTGTTTGAAGTGCTGGTATTCTTTAATTGGCACTGCCAAGTGTAGAAGTCATATAAAATGTGTCCAGAGTACAGGGAGTGGAGAGAGAGCTGGACGTTACAAATAAGTGTTAGCTACATGCTAATGAGAGCCAGAAATGTGAGTGCCATGTCTGTGACTATCACAAATAAGGCAGATCTACAGAGAAGCTACTTCTCAGGTCCACACAGTTCCAGCAGGATCTTGCCGTAATGACCTGATGTGTCGCCCTAGAAATTTGAAAGAAAGAGCAGTTACTGCAGAAAATGCTGAATCAGGCCGAGGTAGAGCAGCTGTCAGCGCTGGTATCACAGAGACGTTTACGGAACTCTGTCACAGTGCCCCACCAGTCAAGAGAGTTAGTTCAAGTTTGGTTTATTTGTCACATACATAGTCATACACAGTTAAGGACAGAAAACCTCCACAGGGCTGCATTACGACCAACTGGTACCAGGACACAAATACAATTAGAACAGGGGATACAGACTATTTTTTTTTATTTCTAGGTGTGTGTGTGTGTGTGTGTGTGTGTGTGTGTGTGTGTGTGTGTGATGAGCAGCTTAAGGGAAGAACATCAACACCCCATGTAAAGGCACATCTCACCTTTATAAAGGAGTGTAGCGCTCTGTAGGTCTCACCTTTATAAAGGAGTGTAGGGTTTTGCCGTACATCTTCAGGAACTCAGTCTTGATGTCCAACATGTCGATCTCACAGCGAGACACCATAACTCTGATCAGAATGCTGTCTGTGGTACCCAGACCCTGCACCACAGCACAGTCATTAGTTATTTAAACACACTCCTACTGGTGGTATACACCAACCAAGAAGAACACTAACAACTCATTAGTGTTACTGAATCAGCACAGTAAACACGAGCAGTCATACGGAACCCCAGAAATGGACACAACAGCAATTTAGAGCTTTTTCAAACAAACACACTCCAGCCGCGGGCTGTTCCATAATAACTGGATACATGCTGCCTAACTGAGCTAACGTATTTAGCTAGATAGGTTAATATCAGATGTGAAGTCTATAAACAGGGACATTAATGACCTAGACGTTAATATCCTGTGTGACTTGTGTAAAATGGGGATTTGTGTTTAGCACGGTCAGCTGACATTGTGGTTTTCTATAATATGTTCTGCAGAAGTTTCGACTCAGTGCAAATCACATGAAGTTCATAAAACCGACGGACTTTAGTAACATCTTCAAAATCTGAAATCCCAAATAACCTCCGGTTCTTTGATGTACTAAAGACGGTCGTAGGATCAGCCTTTACATTCAGACCAGGCTGGAGTAAAATTACCTTCATAGACTTGTGGAGTCTCTCTGCGAAAAACGCTGGCTTGCTTTTGACACATCTCACTGCAAGGCAAAGAGACGAGGTGGATGGTTAATACTGTGCCTCCCCCAACACACCCACACACCCACACCCACACACCACGTGCTAATATGGTTTCATTATAACCAACTTTGTTTACTAAGTTAATATCACGTTCACTCTCTCCCTTCTGTTTTGTTTTCTTCTTGTTTTGTTCCACCCCCTCATGAAGTTCTCTGTCTCTCATTGGTTGTTAGTTTGTACATTTAAGCCTGTGTACTTAGCCCTGTTGTTATTTTCTTTACTCAGCATGTGCCATTTTTCTGTTGTTAAATTACATTTCTACTTGTTTCTCGTTTTGGATTGCCGTAGTGCTCTCTGTTTTAGCCTCTACGTTAGCCTCCCATGTTATTTCTGTTCATTTCCTCAGGCATATTAACACCTCTCTGCACGCACCTCGTCCCTGCTAAAGTGGCACAGTTACACCGTTAATATTTCCATAATACACTTTTCACTTTCCAAGACAAATGCACTGTCTGTTCTTTGTGTATTGGTCCTGTCCTGTATTTATTTATTGTATGACACTGTATTGTATTGTTGCACTCATGCAGTGTGTTGTCTGTTGCACTTGGTTTGTGTTGCACTATGGTCCTGGAGGAACATTGTTTCCTTTGCTGTGTACTTGTATATAACTGACATGACAATAAAAGCTGAAGTTCAGCGCCTTGCATCTGTCCTGCACACATCCTCACCCACCTATAGCCAGGAAGATTTCCTCCAGGTTTCCAGACATTTCCCTCTTAATGCTGTCCTCGATGTCCCGGCCTGCGATGCGCAGATACTCTTGGAACACTGCGATGGGAGGAAAAAAAACAGTGAACTACAGGAGGAAATGACACTTCCGATTTCCCACCTCAGGGGGGCGCTGTTGAGTCTGTATAAGCTCACTGCAGTAGTGCTGAATGCTGGTGAGGGGGCGTGGCTGTGCTGGGATGCAGCTGGACCTTAACAACACAGCTCCCAGTGTTGCCATGGATACCTCTGAGCAGGTGGCTCCTGTTCCGTATACACAGGATGGTGAGGAACTTGTCCTCGTCTGTGCCCCAGCGTGCTTCTCCCGCATCGTACATCTCCTGCACGAGAGCACCGTACAGCATCACTACCAGATGAACTACAACACATGCCCCAACAGGAAGGGGCGGGTGTAGAGGTGACAGGAAGGGGCGGGTTGGCGGTAACAGGGAGGGGCGGGGTGGAGGCGACAGGGAGGGGCGGGGTAGAGGCGACAGGGAGGGGCGGGGTGGAGGCGACAGGGAGGGGCGGGGTAGAAGTGACAGGGAGGGGCGGGGTGGAGGTGACAGGGAGGGGCGGGGTGGAGGTGACAGGGAGGGGCGGGGTGGAGGTGACAGGGAGGGGCGGGGTAGAGGTGACAGGGAGGGGCGGGGTAGAGGTGACAGGGAGGGGCGGGGTGGAGGTGACAGGGAGGGGCGGGGTGGAGGTGACAGGAAGGGGCGGGGTGGAGGTGACAGGGAGGGGCGGGGTGGAGGTGACAGGGAGGGGCGGGGTGGAGGTGACAGGGAGGGGCGGGGTAGAGGTGACAGGAAGGGGCGGGTTGGCGGTGACAGGGAGGGGCGGGGTGGAGGCGACAGGGAGGGGCGGGGTAGAGGCGACAGGGAGGGGCGGGGTAGAAGCGACAGGGAGGGGCGGGGTAGAAGCGACAGGGAGGGGCGGGGTGGAGGCGACAGGGAGGGGCGGGGTGGAGGCGACAGGGAGGGGCGGGGTGGAGGCGACAGGGAGGGGCGGGGTAGAGGTGACAGGGAGGGGCGGGGTGGAGGCGACAGGGAGGGGCGGGGTGGAGGTAACAGGGAGGGGCGGGGTGGAGGTGACAGGGAGGGGCAGGGTAGAGGCGACAGGGAGGGGCGGGGTAGAAGTGACAGGGAGGGGCGGGGTAGAGGTAACAGGGAGGGGCGGGGTAGAGGTAACAGGGAGGGGCGGGTGGAGGTGCTGTGTCTCTGAGTTCACCTTAGCATCCTTTTTGGCCAGGGCCTCATCTACAGTGGTGCACTCATCCCTCCCTGCCTGTCAAAGCATCAACAAAAATAAAAACATCATCAATCCTGCCACGCCCATCTAGCAATTTGATGACATGAAAAAAATTTCAATCTAAAAGTAGATCTCAGTGACTACAGTGACTACTGAGATGGAATTTAACATTTATGGTGTGAAACTGAGATGGAAAGGTACAAGTATCCATGTAAGTGCCCATGTATCAACGATTTTCCTGTTCTTCTGTACAGTCTGTTATCATCATCATCAGGACGTTGAGAAACCACATGACTGGTCTAGACATGCAGAGATAGCAAACCTATATTATGCCATAGCAGAAACTGGATGCAACTAATGGAAATGTGTGTTATTACATGACTGAGCAATGAAAATTTGTGGTGAATGTGTGGAGAGCAGGATTAAGGAAGTGTGACTTCAGCAGTGGTGTGCGTGTGTGTGGGACTATAGAGGAAGAGTCTCAGGGCTCCTCTCCTCTGAGAACTCAGACGACATGAGATGAGACAAGTCTTTCTGGAGAAATAAATGCACTTTACATGCAAGTGGTGCATGTCTCTTTATTCCACAAAACCGTTGACTCCCAAATTTCCACAACAACTTGTGAGGGTTGGCACCAGGCCGAGGCCCCTTCCGGCCACCAGGAGGAGGCCTCGAGTCAGGCACGCTACTAATCACGCTTGATGCCCAACAGTTGGGCTAGGCCTATATAAGCCCAGTGACCCAGTCACTCAGTGCTCAGGGGCCTGGGGCCTGGGGCCAACCCTTGCACAACTACATCACTGACTACACTAGTGGGAGCTGCCCACTCATGTTGTATGCCAGGTCTGTATACCAAGTACATTGTCATACAGATGCATTCAGCTCCATCACTGTGACCAAGATCCTATATTTGCAATGCAAACAGAGGGGATCAGAGTCACATAAGGCTTGTGTAGACTGGACTGTCGATATGCAGGAGTGTGTGAGATGTAGCTGTGCGGGAGTGAGCAGGGGCGTGTGAGACATAGCTGTGCGGGAGTGAGCAGGAGCGTGTGAGACGTGTTCAGTGATTACCGTGAGCAGAGACACGAGGACCCTTTTAAACATCCCAGACGTGTCTCCACAGATGTCCTCCTCCAAGACCTTCCCGTACTCTGCAATCAAACAAGAAAGCAAAACCAGGTAAATGGTGAATGTAGCTATAGCAGAGGGCAGCAAACCCAGGTGGGGCTTGAACCCAGGACCTGCAGGAGATAAACATATGCCCTGACTACCAGACCAACAGACAGAGTATACATTTAACCTGCCATCACATCACCTTCTCTCCTTCACGGGGTTATGGTGTCTGTCACCACAGTTAAAATTTACATATTCAAAGTCTAATGTGATTATGAAAAATAGGTCCCAGCTTGAGCTGAGGTCAGAGCCCAGAGAAGCATGATGAGATAGCGTGATCAGACAGCAGAGGTGTTATAAAGGAATGAGGGAATCAGTAAGCCGTTACAGGACTGCGATGTGTAACAGGGACACGCTGTCCCGCTTGTACAGGACTGTGAAGGACGGTTACCTTGACTGTAAGCAGCGGTCAGAGCCTTAATCTCAGCGTTACTCCTGGAGGCCAGAATCTCCAGCAGACAGGCTTCGTCTGTCCCAGCCCCCTGACGTCAGCACAAAACACGGGTTGGTGTTAGCATGCTGTTGTGGAACAGGCTGAGATGGCTCATGTGCAGGGATGAGTAAAGAAAGCTAGCAGCATGGTCTGAACGGGTGGTGTGTGAACGGGTGGTGTGTGAACGGGCGGCCTGATGTTCTGGGAGCAGCTCCTTCTCCGCCCCGTGGCTGACCTTAATGGCGTTCCTCAGCTCGTATGCGTCATACACAGGAGCCGTCTTCAGCAGTCCCGTGACCACCTTCTCAAACTGGCCGCTGAGCTCTGACTTCAGATCTTCATCCAAGTCCTGGCAGAAAGCGCACAACCCCCACACGTGATTCACTGCCTCTCTTCAAAGACGTTATAAGTACACATAATGAATGTTGTGTGTGAGCTAAGTGAATGATAAGGAATATAAATGTTAATTACAAGCTATTTTTTAAAATTTTGTTTAGTTCATGTACTGTCAGTCATCTGGGGGGGGGGGGGGGGGTAGAGAGAGAGAGAGAGACTGACTTGGTGTTCTATTCAGGACAGTTCCAACTCATGACTCACTCTTTCTGAGCAAACAGCAGCAAGGGAAAACTTTTCTTTCCCGAGGCTTCAACAAACACCAGCAGTGTCTGATCGAGACCTTAGTGACACTACTCTCCTTTAGAATCACACATCACACCTTTATACATCCTGTCAACCTGTCAAGTTACTTTTTAACTGCGAGGTTTTCTATAAGAGATCAATATTGTTGTACACGTATTTGCTGTTCTGTTAATGATTAATATCTGAGTGAAAGAATAACATAGACTACATCTTCTGTTTACCCCTCCCTTCCCAAATGCACATTTTGAGCCATAAATTCAAAAATCTATCTTGTTGCCTTCCGAACCAAATCGATCTTGAACGTGGTGTGAGAACTTCCCTTTATCTTCTTCCTCATGAAACAGAGTGTGTGTTTGTTTCTGATGTGTTTTACAGCCCAGTTGTTAATGATAAAATGTTAATAGAGTGCTGTTCTCTTTGTTAACCCTGCCAGCAATGTCCATGTCGAGGAAGTATCGAGGCTAAGGATGTGATTGGTCAAGCTCTCCAACATGTTCCACAGCCCAAGTTCAGTTCAGTGCGAGTCTCCCAGGGGAGTTCCCCAGGGCTCCAGTTTAGGCGCCTCTGTTTTTTGCAGTTCTGTTCCTTCTCTTCAGATTTTCTGTCTTCATCTCACCTTCCCAAAGTCCCGCTTATAGACCATCTTGATCTGCTGCCTCTGTGCAATGCTGCGATGAGCAATGATGGCAATGATGGCTGACTCGTCAGTGCCTAAGAAACAAACACCCCGTTAAGACCCTGGTACATCACATGCTCCACTCTGGCTGCCCTGTATTGTGAGTTTGGACACTGCTGGGTAAAACCTGAACACACTAGACACTTTTTTCCAAGGACACAGTAATGCAGCATGGAAGCAGTGAGGGTCTCCTCCAGCTCAACAGCCCGGCCTTTCACAGTACTGGCATGGACCACGTGTGCAGCATTCTCTTAATGCACATCACTTCAGACTCAGCTGACTGCAATTACACTACACTGACATCCTCAGTGTTCCCAGACAGCGATGGGACTGGAACCCTTGAGTGCTGCTGTTTAACTCAGGCCAAAGTGCCTGAGTCAATTAGCCAACTACACAGTATAAGAGGAGAAACTACACAGTGTAACATGAGTAACTACACAGTATAACAGTAACTACACAGCACAAGAGAAACTACACAGTATAACAGGAGTAATTGTGCAGTATAACAGTAACTACACAGCACAAAAGGAGAAAGCACAAACTGGCATTAAATGCATGATCTCTCGAGCCATAGCCAAGCTCTCTAACCTCTGACCTCCAGTGCGGTCAGTACTCAGTCTGTTTCAAGTTAAATACTGAAAACACTTTATGCTTATTGAGAGTTCAATGGCCTTATGATCATGGGAACGTCTAGAGGACAAAAAAGGTTAAGAGAACATGTTTGTTGTCCTGCGATCAGACTACAGCTTTAGTTTTCTCATTTGCATATGGCCTGAGCAAGTGGAAAAAATTCCGTGCTGGGTTTTCCTCCTCACCTATGCCCTTCATGGCGGCTTTGAGTTTCTGTGCATCTGCCTCAGGGTTGAAGTCAGTTGCCTCCTTCACAGTGCCGCGAGTCCCCATGTACTGCAGAGTGACATTCACAGTCACAGCACAGAAACAGAACAATCGCCCCCACGGTCACAGCACAGAACAAAGTCTTGATGTGAGCATTATAAATCTAAACATCAGTTAATATGTTTGCAGAAATTATCACAACTGAATTTTAAGTCACAGAAAAAGTATGTGAATACATAGTAATATAAACACAAGTAAATTAATTTGTGTGCAAATTATTTTTTGTCTCTACAACCACAGGGACACCGTGGACAGTAAAAAAAACTGCCTTAGAAAGGAACAAAAGAGCACAACATGCATTTTTTGTGTTATGTATTTTAAATAAAACTTACTGCAGCCATGATACAAGCTCCGTTGGGAAATACAGAGATGAAAAAACTAGAAGACAAAATATCCATCAGGTATAAAAGACACACTAAACAAAGCAGACAAGTACATTAACCCATTACTACAGTAACTTGGAGACGTCTAAGGTCACCCTTATTTATTCGGTAGAGTAACTCGGTGATATCTAAGGTCACCTTTATTTATGCATAATCATCTTTAATAGGTGTTTAAACTTTATAATTTTTCAAAAATAATAACTCAAAGAGATTTTCTGTTACAAACGCTGCACCTGTAAACCTTTGATAAAGTTTCCAATTGACTTTTGCTCTGGTTAAACAAAAGCAACATGCCTGTAATTACAGCAAACTTCTCAATTTACACACACAGACAAAGGGGCTTTAGTGGCTGTCATGAGTGACTGAACATGTGTTTATAATTACGAGTGTGTGTCCTAAACCCTGGAGGTATTGTTAGGCCTTAAGAGATGTAATGAATCCATTAGAAGTCACCTAGTAGAAATAATGTGGAAACCGCAGCACAGGGGAGACAGGCAAGAGACTTTTACTGGTTAAATAAAGGTGAAATAAATGAAGAGCCCACAGAGAAAACAACTAAACATAAAACTTTAATCAGAAATAAACTCAGAACCCAGTCAAACAACCTCAGATATGAAGTTTCCTGAGTCTGGTTTTAAAAAGCAGCACGAAGAACAGAAAACCAGTCCAGTTCTCCTCACTGACTAAATACTTTGCAGAGCTAAAACAATTTAAAATACTCAACAAAGTACGAATCCATATTTGTAACTTAAATACATGAAGTAGCCTAGATGTAACTCATCACTTGCCTCCTCTGATCCTAAAATTTATAGACGTTAAGATAAAGTCTCTACTAGCGGACGTGTTTTTCAGAGACTGCTCCCACAAAACTCGTAAACCTCGTTAAAGTGGTGTGTTTTGCACTGTTCACTGTCAGCAGTGGTAATGTTGGACTGCAGCAACTGGTACCGCGTATCTGCAGAGGCTGGTGCAATTCTCTCTTCAGGTTCAGGATTCACTCACACACACTCTCTCTTTCTCTTTCTCTCTCTCACACACAATATTCATACGCACAATCGTTTATAGTGTGTTACAGTCGTGTCAGGTAGATTTCTCAAACCTCCTGCACCGCTAAAGTTTATTAACGCACAACTAAGGAAACTCCAAATAAACGGAAGAGTTGCCAGATGTGTTCACATGACCATACAGGCCGCCTCAGATGGAAAATGCACATAAAACCGCAACACGACCTTTCACCGACAAATCGCAATAACAAAACTCTTTCTAGTTTTTAAGGTGTGAACCTCGCCTGCTCGCTTCAGAAGCTATGCAGTCGCTTACATGTTTTCCGAATAGCGAGTAAATAACAATATGGTCCTCGCAACAGCCGCATACCTGATAAACGTGACAGATGTGATAGATGTGGACGTGAGGACCCACGCAGGACAGAGAGAAGGCAGCCGGATTGTTAGCAGGGCCGTATTTTCTATGGGTGGGGTTGTTGAGTCGGATTTCTTTTCTTTGTTGAAACCAATAGCCACTCCTCCTCTAGTTTCAACTTCCACAGCCATGACAAGTTGCTGAGGTCCTCTATAGACTCCCCCTCTACAGATGAATACTCCCTAGACTACATTTCCATGGTAATATACAGCAGGCACCAGCCTGGACCGCTGAACACAGCCTTCATTAGCCTGCAAGCTTTCCAGTAAGGACTCCCTTTGAAATTGTAATGGAGAAATGCTCTTTAAGGAACATCCTGAAATAGTTTTAGCCAAGCAACCAAATAAACATAATAAAACAAGTTTCTGAAATGGGAAGAGCCTGCTCGTATTTTCGATCTACTTGAAACTAACGACCTTAAGTGTAGCATCCAGCCTTATCCGTTCACAAATGATTATATTTCTCTGAAAATGTATATTTCTGTGCCTTATCACTGATTTGAAAACTATTCCAAGAATTTTAAACGAGTTGAAATTCATTTATTTTTAAGGGCTCGTCGCCTAAGAACTGCAGCTCGCGACACTGCTCTTCAGTAACACGTTCCCGTGCGGGACACGCGCGGGGCTCGAGCGCGGCTATGGCGTGTAGCTCGTCCCACCTGGCTGACGTCACCGTTTCCGGCTGCACACCCGTGTTGATCGTTTCTTGTTAGCTGGCGGAGCCGCGCAGCGTCTGAAGCAGCGTCAGTCCGGATATTCGGGACTAAACTACCCAGACGCGCCTGGCGGACTCGCGCTGCGCGTTAAACGGACGTTTTCATATGCGGTGTCGCGTGTCCCGACCGGAGTGCAGCGCGCACCGAGGCGATGCTAACCGTCGCTAGCTAGCAGTGATGCTAACACCGTCTCTGAGAGGCTGAGGCGCTTAGCTGATGCTCGAGACGCGACTGTACTTGATCTTCGCGCCGCTGTGACGTTTTCCGCACGATGAAGCGTTTAAACGAGAAGGCTGAAGCTTGCGCACCGTAGCGGGAATCCTCGCCTGCTCATACAGAGCGTTTCGTTCGAGGCAGTCTGGTTCTACTGGTGTTGGCTTGCACGGTGTCGTTTTAACACTGGTCCTCTCGTGCTGTTGCGGATTAACGGAGCTCGTTGGACATTAGCGGTGCAACGCTCGACACCGTAGCTCGTGCTCGCGTGCATCGCTCACTGCCGCATGCTCGCCGCTCGACTGAAGTGTTTCGGCTCTAGGTATCTTAGCTAGCGTGCTGGAAGCCCGGTAGGCCGCTCGTAGGTCCTGACCGTGTGCTGCGGCCGATGAGCCGTCCTGCCTAACCCAGACCGCGCCTGGCTGCACCGCTCACGGTGATGGTTAAGGTCCGATAGGGGTCGTTTGTTCTGCATTTTCGTGAAGACCAGAAATGGGCCGCTAGTGTCAGTGTTGACAACTTGTTTTTTTCCCTTTCGCAATGGCGAATAGCTGTAACTAAAGACATCTGGTGTATAAAAGCATTGAATGGCAGTTATCAGAGGTGCTGTGCCATTAATATCTACCGTCAGCTGTGTCTGGAATTATTGTCAGACTCACGGTCTGCCACGCGCCTCTAGGCCGCAGGTGATGTAGTTGGCTCGTGCTGCTAATTCATTTTAGGGGCGTCAACTCATCCATCTAAATTGACAAGCGTCGTTACCGGGATTGGCAGAAACGGTTTTTACTTTTGCTTGAAAAACCCGAACGGTGACGTGACACTGTTACCATGAAGAAGTTCTTCGACTCGCGCAGGGAACTGGTGGGTTCGGGCCCCGGTTCCGGAGGAGGAAGTAGTGCATCAAGCAACGTCGGTGCCAATTTCATTGGACGCGCGTTCACCATCGGACGTCACCAAGTGACAGTGGAAGAAACCCTCGCAGAAGGTGCGTACGCCGCGGCCAGTACGTTACATCGTGTCTGGTGTCGGTTTAAGACGTGTGATGAGGTGTGGTTCAAACGTCCAGTGGTGCTGTGATTGTAGGGGGATTTAGGAGCTGGCCCACGCATGACCTACACTTACCCAGTTTGGTTTTCATCAGTGAACACAGCATAAGAATCTAAGCAAATGCAACCTGCATTGTTTACAAAATGAAATAATTTTGTTCCTGGGGTGGTGAATGAAGTTAGTCTTAGACATACAGTTCACCAATATCAAGTGTGTGTGTGTGTGTGTGTGTGTGTGTGTGTGTGAGAGAGAGAATTTCTGTGGCTCTGCCCTGTCTCGGAGATCCGGTATCTCTTTGGTATCATTTGCTTCCTGTGGCAGAAAAAGCCAAACACTCTTGTCTGTTTTCCAAGCGTCAAATGTTTCAGTGCCAAACTAACCTCCCAAACCATGCTCAGAACGCCTGGATGAGGGAACAGACCCTGCCTCAGTGTCTCATCCTGTCTACAAGGAAAAATCTCACTGCTGTAATGGTTTTGGAGTACCTTTCATTCTAAAGTCTGAGCGGCTCTGTTTCTTATCACCTCTCCGAGACTCCGATAGCAGCACCATGTTTACGTAGATTAACCTTTAGCTGTGCTAATGCACAGAATGTTTAAGAATGTATTGTTCACTTGCTGTGGGCTGCTTCTTTGCTAAACAAAAATGAGGGTATGTTATTGTTTATTAGGCTTTAAAATGTTTCTTTGCTTCAAACGTGCGTGTGTGTACGTGTGTGTAGAGATGTAGGGGGCTCTGTGAAACACAGTGAGATAGACACCCCAATATGCTGGTTTATTAGATCTGCAGTTATTTTCATAGCTTGTCTTGACTGTTTTGTTGGGTTTTTTTACTGCTTAGTCTGTTTGGTTTGGCCCCACCCAGCAATGCCGTTACATTTTAAACTTCGTGGCTCAGAGTCCTCATGCTTTCAATGTTCAGATGTCACAGATGCTTTTCAGTGTGTTCAGTGTGTGGTTTAGGCAACACGAGAACATCGGAGTCCATGACACCTTCAGATGTCATTCCAGAAAGCGCTGAAGAGATCTCTTATATGAGTCTTACCCAGGTGGAGGGGGTTTGGGGCCTGAATAACAGGAGGTCAGTCAAGGTCATCACACAAATTTAGTGTAGAATTAAAGTAAAAGATTATGTCCTGACAGCAGGCTACAGCAGGTAGTGATGGTGCATCTGAGTGTTTGTCAAAGACTCCCCCTTTCATCACAGCGATGTCTCACACACGCACCTCTTACCTGAGTTTTTTGGGTGTCCACAAGGTGGCGGTGTTGGTGCCATTGTTTTATATTTTAATTTTTTCATGTCTATCTTTCACAGGGGTTACAGATCTCTTTATTTCATACCAGTAGCAGTTTTTCTGAGACTAATCTGACCTGTTCTGTATCTCTTACGCCTGAGCGCCACAATGATTTTTGGTATAGTGGAGTAAATCTTGAAACAGCGTCCAAGGCTCATTTTACTGCGCACATGGTCTGCTGCCCTTGACTGGCCTGTCAGACTTTAAAGCCAAACTGATATTTGATATCAGATTTCTCATCTGGTTTATTCCGATGTCTGATCCAGTTTAATTGAGTGTCTAATTCGGATTGTTTGTATAAGTGTTGCGGTCTGTTCGGATGTCTGAACAGGTGGTTTTGCCATCGTGTTCCTCGTCCGGACGTCCCAGGGCCTGCGCTGTGCTTTGAAGAGGATGTATGTTAACAATGAGCATGACCTACAGGTGTGTCGTCGCGAGATCCAGATCATGGTGAGTGTGCTAATACATACCTGAACTCTCACTCCTACCTCTGCTAATATACATTATTATTACTGGTCACTAACCATGACTATACTGGTCACTACCGACGACAGTGATAACTACTACTGGATATACTAACCACTAACTGTACTGTCTGTGACTGTACTGTCCACTATACTGACCACTTGTACATTAATTGCGTTCCCGGGCGGTACTGGCCTAACTCTTCCTGTCCTGCTGACCTTCACAGAGGGATCTGTCTGGACATAAGAACATTGTGGGCTTCCTGGACTCAAGTGTGACAGCGGTGGGGGGCGGAGATGTGTGGGAGGTGCTTATCCTCATGGACTTCTGCAGAGGTGAGTCTCAGCTCCACCCAGCGCCACACCACGCCACATCCACCCAGCACCACACCACAGCACATCTACTAGTTCCTGTAGCTGAGGGGGGGGCAGGACCATGAGCCAATAACTGCCACTCTGCCCAGTATGACTTCATCAGAATGGTCAAACCTGCTCATGTTGTTTCAGGTCAAAGGTGGACCTGAACTCTCTGGTCACAAGCTCTCATCCTCCTTGAACTGTGTTTAGTTCATTAGGTCAGCTATGGCCGATCAGGGGTTTGGAACTAAACCCTACAAGAAGTGATTTTACAGTCAAAATCTCTATTTTAAAACCTTAGCAGGATTTTGTTTGTTTGATCATTTTTATTTTTGTTTTGTACCTGGACGTGACAGGATGTTGATTTTTGCTGCACATTTGTAAGTTTGCCACATGGGGGCACACACACCTTAACACCAGATTCGGTTTCTCCCATCATTGCGTGACCTGCCTTCAGTTACAGCCCCCCCCCCCCCCCCGCCCTGCATGCAAGTTTATTAGCAATATAAACCATGTATGTCTGCAGGAGCCAGCAGACGTCTGTAAAACTGCATCCAGATTGGAAACACAGAAATTCTTTTTCCCTGTTGTTACTTTGGTTTGTCTGCTCGTCTACCCTGCGATCGGTCGCCTTTGCAGGCGTTTCTGCTGTGGATATGGTTAGCATTCGCAATTCTCTCAGTCGTTCCCGTGTCTTTAGGGCTGAGAGCTGTGGAGGAACTGCGGCTATTGCTGGGAAGGAGAGTGAAGTGACGGTTAGAGAAGTGTGCTTGCTCCCTTCCATGCACGCCAGACTCCGGCAGGCTTCCAGCACTCTGACAAACAAATTCCTGAGGACAGAAGTGCAGCTTTAATATCCCCCTTCAGGCTGTGTCATCTGAAACTTTTTAAAATAATATACAAAAAAAGTCATATGAAGTTCAGTGAGAACGTGAGGCCTGTCTGCTTTTTGCTCCTAAGCACTTGAAGTGTAACCCTGTGTGTTATCTTGGAGAAGGTCATATTGAATGTTGCAGAACAACATACGAGTTCCTCCTTCTGGTCTTGATGGAATGTTTTCATTTGTGTGTGCTGCTGCATTTTTGAAACTCTGTCTTTGTAATTTATAGAAGTTTCCTGTCTGACCATTTTTGTGGTCTCTTGAAGGGAACTTGAAGGATCATTTACTGAATGTAACTGGTGCAGGTGCAGTTACCAGAGTTCCCACAATCACCAGTTCATACAGTGGAAACAGTTATAAAAGCAGAAGGTTATGCTGTATATATTTTATAAACATAGACACTGACAGTGAGGACAGATGTATGGTGAAGTAGATGTTTGTGAGTGCGTGTGTGTGTGTGTGTGTGTGTGTGTGTGTGTGAGAGAGAGAGAGAGAGACATGCGCCATGGAAACCCCCATATCTCCTACAGTACTGAAGTCTTTCATCCGGCTGTGGGCTGCTGCTCCTGAACTAAGCAGAGAGATGAATTGTGCTGTGAGCATGCTGACTGCCTCACTCATCTGCCCTCCTGCCCTGTTGCATTGTGTACAGTGGCCAACTGGTTGGGTCTGTCACTGCAGGTCAGTTCTGGGCCAGTGATGTAACAGAATGGAATACTTCTACTGACACATCAGTGAGGTTGAATCTGGAGGAATTCTGATCAATACGTCCATTCGATCAATCGATTGCTGATGTATTTATGAGTCTGGTTAATGGGTGATTGATTCCTGCTGGTCTGCGTCGGGTTGCCGTGTGAAAAACGGCCACAGTTCCTCATAGAAATGTGCTGAGCTCATGGTGCCAGTGTTAATAACAGGATGGAACATTTGAAGCTTTGTTCAGTGCTGTCCACGCCTTTTCTCAACACCACCCTGACTCTAGCAAACGTGTGTGTGTGTGTGTGTGTGTGTGTGTGTGTGTGTGTGTGTGTGTGTGTAGGGGGTCAGGTGGTGAATCTGATGAACCAACGCTTGCAGACTGGGTTCTCAGAGTCTGAAGTGCTGCAGATCTTCTGTGATACCTGTGAAGCTGTGGCCCAGCTGCACCAGAGCAAAGTGCCCATCATCCACCGAGATCTGAAGGTACTCTCTCTCTCTCTCTCTCTCTCTCTGAGGCTAACGGCAGCCTACAGAAGTCTTGAGTGTACTGCTCAGTGGTGCAGTACTGCATTCGTGCAGAGCTGTAATGAATGGGCATCGTGACCAATGAGAGAATGGCGTTTGTTGTGGGTTGTGTTTGGATGAAAGCTCTATTCTAATACCGTGAAAGAGGCAGGCAGGACACCTGCTCCCATCTGTGGAGCGTTTGAGTATATCTGAGAGACGTCACATGGCCATCCTGCTCTGCTACCAGGACAGAATCTCTTCACGCTCTGCCCTTTTTTCTCTCTGCCCTACACTTCATCTGCGCTGTTGTACGGCTGGAGTCTGTCCTGCACAGCCAGCTGTATTTCAGCGTTTACCACTGTGTCTGTCTCAGGCAGTGAACATGGGTGTTTCACTAACAGCTGTCTGCTCACTTTATCATAGGCCATGATTTGCAATTTACATTTAGAACATTTTGCAGACACTCTTATCCCAAGTGATTTTACATGTATCATTATGTGTGCTGGGAATCGAACCTACAACCTTGGTGTTGCCATCCCTTATAAACACCACTATGAGATGTCCAGTTTCCACTGTTGGGGAAATGATGTCAGAGTCTAGGTTGCAGATTTCTCCTGTAGCCTGGTACAGCAGGTGATGCATGGGTGGGCCTGACTCAGCTGCTGATGACTTTGGGAATTTGGATGTCTCCCCAAATTCAAAAGACCAAGTTTTATCAGTTTATGTGGCTTTTTGTTCCAGAGTATTAATAACGTATCCAAAGATAAATCCAAACCAAAATCACACTGAGCAAAGTGAATCTGAACGGCGAAGTGTAAGACGTAAATAGTCTTCACCGTGGCAGGGCGGCACGCCGACATGCGTTTAACTAATCTAAACGGCCACTTTTACCGTCCTTCAGACTAAGAACAGCACCTCCTCACGTAAACATCAACATGCAGCATGAATAATTGTAGTGTGAACAAAATGTCATAAACTTTACGCAACAAACCAATGTAATACACAAAATGGAAACTTTTAAACTTTAATCATACAGCTACAGCACACTGGTCCCTAACTGTTGCTCAGTAATCAATTACAGAAAATAACAAAAGAAAATTAGTTGCCAGGAAACCATCGATGCTTAATATTATGCATCATCTACACTTTTTTGGAAGCCCATTAATAATGTTGGGGCCCAGCATTACTCTGATTTCAATAACAGATACAGCTCACTGATCGTCTTTATAATTTATTTGCTTGTGTTTTTAGAAGAGCAGCTTGACAAAATCCTTAATCTTTTCAGTGATGGGTCATGAATTTCTGGATGCAGACTCATCCATTACAAACACAAGGTTACCAACTGTGAAACCTCATTGTGTTTTGTTCCATTTCTGTCATTGTTGCAGCAATGGAAGGTATTACCTGAGCCATATTTTCCAGAATGGGTCTGCAGTGTATTGGGTCTGCCCCCAGTGCTGATGAACATGGGAGTCGTCTTTGTTGGACCAAAGAAGGGGGCAGAAGTGGTTTTACTTTTATAAGCTGGTTTGGAATTGGTGCTTCCAAGTCATTGGGATAATCAGATGATGGTGTGAGTAGCTAATCTTTCAAAATGGCCTCTACTTCACATTAGACAGTCAACAGGACCTCATCATCCAGCATTTGGACCTCAATCACTGAATAAACACCTTTCTGCTCTCATACACTGTAGCTATGACCTTCATGAAGGGGTTTAATGTCCACATAAAAAAATTCTTGCTTGCATAAATGAATCTTATGCAGTGGTGTCTCAGTGGTCAAGGTACCAGAAGGTTGCCAGTTCAAGTCCCACCACTGTTAAGTTGCTACTGTTGGGCCCCTGAGCAAGACCCTTAACACTGAATTATTCGAAGACGTGTTCAGTCATAATTGCAATATGCTTTGGATAAAAGTGTTAGATATATGCCATAATGTAAATGTAGATCTTGGATGTAATTTTGGTCTATCTCCTTCACTGCTTGCTTCATTTCACTGTTAGAACTCCAAGTTGTTCCATTGTCAGGTTTTCTTTGACCTTGTGCCCTTCTACATGTAAAACCTCTAATGGTGTTTACAGGAATCAGAGTTGAGTGTGTGGGCCATTTCCCAGTGTAGTGCAGAGCAGGACAAACAGGTGAACATGAAGCCAGCTCTTAACCAAGGAACTTCCTCATTTTACCTCGACTGGTCTGAAGTCATCTACTCCAGCGTGAATGGAGGGAGATCTACAGAGATTCAGACAGCTGGTTTGATGTGCAATTTTCTCATCCCGTCTGACCATGTGTTTACGTCATCCTTGCATCATTTACTTGACCAGTAGAACTATTTGTGCCAAGAGGCCTAGGGGATCATAGACTGAACCATCTAGTGGAAAAATACCTCATTTTGTTGACAAGTGTGGTTTGATCGTAATGCTGAAAATAAAAGAATTACACTCAACGTCACACTAAGTGGGGATCTGATCTCCAGTGAAGCTCCAGTGTCTTTACTGCATTTACTGAGTCCAGCACCACCTTTGGCACACTTCTGTGAGTACAGACGCCACCTTTGGCACACACTTCTGCACAGGATGAAAAGCTGTAGGTAGTCTGATGTTCTCAGGATGTTCATGTTGATGGTCGTCCACCGTATTTAGCGGAGCAGATGAGTCACGTGTTGGGGCTGATCATAAGTCACGTGCAGTGCATATTCAGCACTTTTTAATTCTGTTTTGCATTGAGTTTTTAAGGGCGGAGGGTTTATATGGAACCGGTGTGTTTTGGACACATGCAACTTTTTGGTGTGTAAGGTTTGTGGGGTTACTGAATTTATGTACTCTGTAGACGTTACACAAATGGGTGCATACGAACCACTTGACTCTGACATTTGCTGTAAACAAATGTAAAGCTGCTTCATGACATCTATTGTAAAAAAGCGCTAATATAAATAAATTTGACTTTGGCAATACGGAAACTCTGCTTATATGGCTGCAACACCTGGTGTGTGTAGTGAGAAGGTGGTGACTTCTCGGTTCCTTTCAGGTGGAGAACATCTTGCTCCATGAGCGTGACCACTACGTCCTGTGTGACTTTGGCAGTGCCACCAGGAAGTTCCAGAACCCCCAGAACGATGGGGTCACCGCAGTGGAGGAGGAGATCAAGAAGTATGGGCCTGTATAACCCGCTTCTAATGGGCGTGCTCCAGTTCCCCTGCCTGGTTCCTTCCTCTTCCTCACTCTCGCTTTCAACCTCTCGCTCTACTGCTTTCTATATCTCTGTATCTCCCTCTCTCGCTTTCTCTCGACTGGTGTTCTTGTTATAGCAGTAGCCCAGCTCCCAGCCACAGTGTGCTAGCACAAGTCCTAAAGCAGCTCACTGAAATCAAACTGCTAAGTGCTGTGTGCTGTATTCTTACATGTATATAGGCCACTGTTTATGATGTGTGTGTGTGTGTGTGTGTGTGTAGGTATACCACACTGTCTTACCGTGCCCCTGAGATGGTGAACCTGTATAATGGTAAACTCATCACCACCAAAGCAGATATCTGGGTCAGTATCCTTATACGCGTATCCTACGCATGTGTATTTAGAAACAGACTGAATGTGCTTTCAACCAAGGGTTACAAACTATGACTGACTGTCTTTCTGTCTGTCTGTGTGTGTGTGTGCGTGCGCTCATCACCCAGGCTCTGGGCTGTCTGCTCTATAAGCTGTGTTATTTCTCGTTGCCGTTTGGAGAGAGTCAGGTGGCTATCTGTGACGGGAACTTTACCATTCCGGACAGCTCTCGATATTCCCATGATATGCACTGTCTGATCCGTGAGTTCTCCTCATCAGACCACACCACTCCGCTCTATAATCAGCAGACCAGTCTCATCAAAAACACTCCCACATGCGTCTCCTCACAATCATAACACAGGTTCTCTGCTGCGGTTGTGGGTGTCTCATTAATCTCTCCCTGATGTTTCCTTCTTCTGTCCTACTCCTGTGGTGGCTCTGGGTGTGGGCGGTGCTGACGGATCAGGCTATATGTTGGAGCCGGATCCCGATAAAAGGCCGGACATCTATCAGGTGTCCCACTTTGCTTTCAAGCTGGCCCGGCAGGACTGTCCTGTGCAGAATGTCAAGGTCAGTGTGTCCCTCTGCTGTGCCTCCCTGTGGATGTCTCCGCTCTCATGCTGTCTGCTGCTGTCGGTCCTTCCGCTCTCGTGAATGTCTGACTTTTTCCTTTCTGAACGGCGGCAGATTTGAGGTGTGTGTGTGTGTGTGTGTGTGTGTGTGTGTGTGTTTCTTTCCCAGAATTCTCCACTCCCTGCAAAGCTCCCTGAACCGGTCAGAGCGAGTGAGGCAGCGGCTAAGAAGAGCCAGACACAGACAAAGGCCAGGTACCTGCCCCTGGTCCCGCCCCCGGTCCCGCCTCCCACTGTCTGTCTCTAACCACACAGCTCTGTCTCACTCTCTTCGTTCGCGTGTGTGTGTGTGTGTGTGTAGGCTCACAGATCCCATTCCCACCACTGAGACCTCAATCACCCCTCGGCAAAGGCCAAAAGCAGGCCAGTCCCAGCCTCAGCCTATAGGGGGTGCCCTGCCCCTGCAGCCTGCTGCCCTCACTCCCCGCAGGAGAGCCAACCTTCCAGCCAGCCCTGCACAGCCCATAGGTACACACACACACACACACACACAGCTTTTTTTCAGAAGTGTCATTCCTGCTGATCTGTATTTATACCCTGAACACATTGGTTTCCAAAAGTAATTTAAAATATTCCTTTACAGAGTGCATGGCCTTGCTGAAGAAAGAGTGTGTGTGTGATCGTATAACACATTTGAGATGTGAACACACACAGCCTCTGATGGGCCATTCAGAGATTTGATTTCTTTGTTCTTTTTTTACACTCTTACTTGCCACGTAGTTTCTCTGTAGAAGGTCCTGAATTTTGTGTGTAGCATCTTGGCTCACTCACTTTTCTCTTCTCCTTTCTTTCTCTCTCTCCCCTCTCCCCCCCCCTCCCTCTCTCCCTCTCTCTCTCTAGCTGTGACAGTGAATTTGCCTCAGCCTGTTGCAGTGCTGCAGACGCCCACCAGCCAGCCTCAGCTCAAACAGGTGAGACATGTGGGTGTGTCCAGGGCTAGGGCTTGACTGTGGGCGTGTTTAGGGGCGGGGCATATCTTCATGCCACATAGCACTGTTGGCAGAGTCTCTCTCAGGCAAGTAAGGGAAAAGAAGATTTAATGAGCAAAACGGTGCCGAGTTCTTTATTTATATGGCAGACAACCAACATCTGGAGCTGGAGAGCGTTCAGGACTGAACTCTTCTGTGCTGTGTGTTTGTTATAAAAACCAGGCTGGCTTACACAGGAAAGACAGACAGAAACAGAGAGAGAGAGTATGAGAGAGAGGTGGATGGATGGGTGAAAAACTATTGATCTTGAAGGGAAAATTGGGTCCAACATAAGGTTCTTGAGCCACCAAAGTAATGTGTTCTGTCTGGGGTTTGCTAGAGTATGTAGTATTGTGTGTGTATATAATCTCCGCACAAACAAACCGTGAGGGCATGTGTGTGTCTGGTGTGCCTTCATGCTCTGTGACAGCCCGTGCAGCCAATCCCAGCTACATCCGCAGCACCAGGAGGCGGAGCTCCAGCAGTGACTAGCCCCGCCCCATCAAGCCCAGCCCCACCCACCGCACCAGCACGCAGTGCTCGGCGCAAGCAGACTGCGGCAGCACAACAACAACAAACGCAGCAGCAGCCGCCTCTGCCTGTGATTGGCCCAGCCGTCCAGATGCCACACCCACCGCAGCCGTCTGCACCGCCCCCCGTTCCAACTCCGCCCACTCCACCCAGCACGGAGGAGATGGTAACCAACCCTGTGCATGTCTAGTTAACCAGCACTGACCTCACTGTAAGCTCTAAAACGCACACACGCACACAGACCCACAGGCAGACGCACAGACACGCCTGCACACACACAGAGACACACAGTCTGTAGCAGATAGTCCAGAGCTACATGGTACACAGTTAAACTAAAACCCATCAAAGGGAAACACTCCAGGAAAATACAGTCCAGTGTCCAGCTTTTGTTCAAGCCCTTCGTGATGGGGTGTCTCTTCAGTCTACGTTTGAGGACAGCAAGGGACACTGTTGTATGAACGTGTGTGTGTGTGGGTGTGTGTGGGGGGGGGGGTGTGGGAGGGGGTGCTGGTACAGAACAGTCTTGAGGTGCGTGTCCCTCATGTGTTGTGGGACGGCGGTGATTCAGACATGAAGGGAGTGAGATGCGGCGCAGGGGCAGTGGAGGCAGGAAACTGGGATGTTTTTGGACATCAGGCTTTTAATGGTGACAACAGGAAGCCAGTGAACTTGGGTGGTTCACTGGAAGACGAGTCCTGCATATATTTTCTGGATAAGCTTTCGGGTCTAGTGGCGTATCATTTCTCCAGAATGTGTTTATTTTTACTGCCTCGTGTGCTAATAAAGAAAACAGTGCTACTGTCATCCTCGAATGCTGCTGTTTTATGAGGAATTTTCATAAATTCTCATTTTCCCCCCTAATTTTCTCATTATTGTATTCTTAGTCACTTCTCCTCCCTGTCAGACAGCAGCAGCCAGCCATGGTGGTCACATGCTTACCCAGAGGCTCCTGCTGCCAATCACCGCATTTTTGGAGCTGCGGCTCATTGCAACGTCAGGAGGTGGAGTAACAATCTCTGAGGGTAGCGCGGTCCAACCCCTTATGATGCATTATACCCCTTATGGAGCTCACAGATGCCCATGATTGGCCAGTGTTGCTGTGATTGACAGGGGAGAGAGTATATGCCACACCTCTTCCCTGAGAGAACTGCCAGTCTCAGGCATCCCTGCTAGGACTCTGTCTCCAACACTCACCTCCTGCCTGAGACGTCTTGTTTTTTTCTGATCCCATGTCATGGCTGAAATGCTAACAGTGTTGTCTGTTACAGAGCTTATATGTGTTTCACACTTTGTCACCATTGATCCCTGTATTCTACAGTGTTCTAGTTCATTGGTATATTGGACTCTAACCTACTGTACTGTACTAGGATGTGTTCTATGAGGAAATGACAAAGCACTTTTGTAAGTCGTTCTGCATAAAAGCGTCTGCCAAATGGCATAAACATCATAATTCAGTGTATTTTGTCCTTTCAGAGTTCGTTGACGTTCACTTTTCTTCTGCAGGGATTAATCTTCCACGAGTACCTCTCTCTGCCATGCAGTATTCCCTCATTCTTTTTTCTTCTTCTCACTCCAGCCTGCAAAACCTGGCCTCTCTCAGACTCCGCCCTCCTCCCCAAGGACGGCTCAGAAGGCAGGCCATAGGCGGATCCAGAGTGATGTCACGCACAGCGCCATGTTTGGTGTTCCTGTGAGCCAATCAACACAGCAGCTCCAGGCTGCCACAGCCGAGGCCAATCTCAACAAGTCCAAGTAAGAAACGTCCCGTAACCAAGTAAGAAACGTCCCGTAACCCAAATAACCCCCCCGCCCAACCTCAACCAGTCCAAGTAAGAAACGTCCCGCAACCCCTGCCAATGTCAAACAAGACCTTTCCATAGTGTGTTGATATGGTACTGATGCATACACAAGCTTTTGTGTTGTGGTTGCTGGGTGTTTGTAGGGGCTCTGTTGGGCCAGACAGGGTGTAATCCAGTGCTGTTCTGGCAGGTCAGCCAGCGCCACACCCTCCAACTCGCCCCAGTCCTCCCAACAGTGTGTGTATGAGCCTGGCCAGCAGGGCGGCACTGTAGCCCCCTCGACCCCACAGCCGCCCACTTCAGCCAGCGGCCCTGAGCAGCCCCAGTGGAACCCATTTGGCGACGACAACTTCTCCAAGCTCACGGCCGAGGAGCTGCTGAACAAGGACTTCGCCAAACTCGCTGACGGTAAATCACACGATCAGAGACAGGGCGAGGCAGTGGACGCCACTTCTGACTGATATAAAAGCAACTGTGTGCATGTGCATGCAGAGTCTGCAGAACCCGTGAGTGTGCCCACAGAGGAGCTTGTCCCTGGGCTGGACTCCACTGACCCCAACCTCCAGCCTGCAGGTACACACACACACACACACACACACACACACACACACACACACACACACACACACACACACGCTCTAAATGTAAAAAAGCCAATCATGAAACTGTTCACACATATGCTGAGCAGGACATAGCAGTGCTCTTTACAGCCTGATTCTTTAGGATGGCTGAGATGCAGAAATACTGTGACAATGTCCAGCCCACATGATGATCCTACACTGTCTATAATGGGTTTCTCTCTCTCTCTCCTCTCTCCTCTCTCTCCTCTCTCCTCTCTCTCTCTCTACAGCTGAAAGACCTGCCGATATTCTGGGTTTGGATTCAGGTGCTAGTTTGCTGGCTGTTCCAGGTGTGTGCGCAGTCAGTATTGTCATTTCTTCACCTCCGCAGCTGGTTCTCCTGGAGCTTTTTCATGTGTTTTTGGGCAGTGTGGAGCTCTGACAAGGTGGCCGAGGTTGGCTGCACCAACGTAAATTTAACATTAAAACGGGCAGAGAAAGAGCTGCACATTGAAAAAGTGGAATATCATGATCAGAGAGGAACCGCTGCTAAAGAGAATGATGAGTCAGTCAACAAGAAGAAAACCTCCTCAGTCAAGAAGGGCGGTCACATTGAATACTCCGAGACCCTCCGGGCTGGAGAAAGATTTGCTGCAGTCGACAATAATCACATTTCTGCACTAAAACCAGAGAAGAGATTCTGTGCAAGACTCGGGGCAAGAAGGCAGATATGAACAGAAGACTAATATAATTTGATGAAGATGCCCCCCCCCCCAGCAGACCTGCAGAAGCTTAGGGAATATTCTGAAGAGAAATTCCTGCTGAAATACCTCGGAAAAGTGGACATTTAAATGCTTTTTCCTAGCGAGTGTGTGTCCTACTCACACTTTTGTGTGATGTGCAGTGAGTTTGTGTGTATCTGTTTTACAGAAAAGCTTATAGAAGGCCTGAAGTCTCCAGACGCGTCTCTCATGGTGCCTGACCTGCTGTCTTTGGCCGATCCCTTTGGCAGCTCTGTGGAGGACACAATAGAGGGTACACACCTGTACACTACACACCTGTACGCTACACACCCATGTACCTGTACACCCACCTAAGATAATAGGTGAAATATAATTGTACTTTAAGCGCGAGGGACCAGAAATGTTTTAACCTGAATTTAAAAATGTCTACATTTGGAGAACATCTAAGTTCATCTGAGAGTTGGCTTTTGTTCCGTGTAGCTGAACAGCTAAAAGCTGCTTCACCGTATTTGGTTGGTCTGCATCTATGAAGCTTGCAGACATCCAGGGTTTGTGCTCTAAAATAGAAAAGTTTCTTTTTTGGGGGGTGGGGCGGGTTGTTGTCGTCTGAAGCGTCCCTGCTGCCTCGTTCAGAGCGCTGTTGGAGGGAACGGGCACGTGTTGGTGTGGTGAACGTGTGCAGGGCGTTGATGAGATTTCAGGGCCTCTCTGCTACCTTCTTCTGGCCATGAGTGTGGAAATCGCATATTTAATGGAATAATAAAGGAGGGAAATACTTTTACGGCCCATTTTACAACAAGTAGAAAGTGCTTCTAAAATAGAAATGACACAAAAAGAACTTTTTGGTTTAGATACTCAAATGTATAACAGCTGTTTCTGCTGTTTACTAAGCCATCTGTCACTGTCTCTCTCTGTCTCTCTCTCTCCTGCACACACACACACAGCTGGTATTGAGGTGTGTGTGGACTCACTGATTCCTGGCCTGGTGGCACCTCAGACGCACCCTGTGCAGACAGACACAGCCGTGATGATGGGTAAGGCCTGACCCCTGAAACGCAGCACTGCCTTTGTGTTGGGCAAGAGTGCAAAACCCCCACACACACAATTTGTCAGAAGTGAAGCGCTTGGGACCTTGTAAGAGTCAAAGTAAAGCAAACACAGTAACGGTGTAGCGTCTGGCTCCCCTCCTCTCTGTCATCAGCTGGTCAGCCTCTCTGCTGTCACTCACTAGATGCTCTGAGTGGAGAAGACTCTCTTCTGGGCGGTCCCCTGTCCTCTGGCTCCGCCTCCTGTCTAGATGAGTTTGCACCTGTTTCAGGAGGCTCTGCCCACAGTGTGACGGGTAAGAGTGAAAATTTCTTTCCTTTCTGTCACAGTTTGCCAGTTTCTTTCAGCTAGACTGAACTGGGCAATGTTAATTGATCAAGACAGACAGAATATTGATTGATTCTGGTTTTTCACTCCTTCACCCCCCTGAACTCTTCATCCTACTGCTTTGTCTTTCTACCCCCACACACACTTTGTACAACACACACACACTCTTTCAGACTCGTCGTGTCTGATCTCTGGCTTTGACACCGGTGCGGAGGAGGCGGCGGGAGACGACTTTGACCCCATTCCTGTGCTGGTGTCCAAGACCTCGCAAGGTAAAGGTGTTGGCTGTGAAGGGTCAGGGGTTAGGGTCAGGAGGCCAGCTCTGGAGGGTTAGGGTTCGGAGGGTGGCCGTAGACGGTTAGGGTCAGGGTCAGGAGGGCAGCCGTGGAGGGTTAGGGTCAGGGGTTAGAGTTAGGGTCAGGACCCACTGCTGTGCTGTAACATTCCACCTTCTGTAGTTTGTTTCTGGGTTGCTGTGACAGCGACATTTACAAGACGTGGCTTTTAGGTTGCCACGGTTACAGACCTGCACTCTCATGACTACTTACCCTGTTCTGTTCTTTCCTTCTTCCTTCTCTTTCTCCCCCCCCCACGTCTTTTCCGCCCGCCCCACACCCCCTCGTGCGCCTACCACCTTCTCCCGTGCCGTGGCTGGTCCGCCTCCAGGGGCTGCCTCTCTCAGCGCCAGCGGCGGTTCTGAGTCCAGTCTGCCGAGCCTGGCCCGCTCCCTGCTGCTGGTAGACCAGCTGATCGACCTGTAGAGCTTTCCAGCCCTCCGCTCTGCGACTCCTCGGACTCCACCCTTCCTTTGGTTGTCTCCTCATCTCTTCATCCTTCCTCCATTCTGGCTGGCCCCTGGTCGTCTCATCTTTTCCCCCTCCTTCATTACCTCTTTCCTCATCTGTTATTCTGCATCTCTCCATCTGTCCATCCCTTTGGTTTTGTTTTTTTCTTCTTTTCTTCTTTCTCCGTTCATCTGTTCATCACAGGCTCATTTCCTTTATGCTCGTCTTCATTCACCCCAGAATGGCGCCACCTGCGTCTGTTCTTGGCTGGCCATCGAGATGGTGCAGTATCCACTGCTCGCGCGCGCGCGCGCACACACACACACACACACAATCCGTCACGTTCTTGCATGCATCTGCCTTCTCCAGAACCTAGACTTCATGTCTGAGTTGTATTGGTCGCAGTTTTAGGTGCGTGTGTGCGGTCCTGTGTCCGTGCACTGGTTCGGTCCTCCGGGCGCATATCTGGTGTAGAGCAAAACCTCCACGCACATGCGCACGTTGGAGGCACTGTTGACAGATGCAGCCGTCCTCTGTGTGGGGGTGTAGGCTGGGCGTGAGGGTGGAGTTCAGAGTCCACAGTGTTTCCACTTGTGCCATTAATCTCGGCCTTCCTTCTCCATGGCTGTGCGTTAGGAGTTTAAACACACACATGGACGTGCGTGGCACTGCTGCTCCATCACACTGGTCTCCATCTGGTCTCCATCTTCTGCCTCAGTCATCCTTCACCCTGATGCCACCGTGTAAATACTGTCGGTGTGGTGCGTGTGTCCAGAATTGTACATGCAAATTGATGTATATCTGCAATATCTCCCCGAGCACTAGGACGTAATCTCTTCTCATGTGTACAAACTCCAGAACCGTCTTTTCGCCCTCATAGTATACGTTATGATGCATTACTTTAAAGAAGTATTTCATATATGGTTAAGATTATATGTGAATATGAATAGTGTGTTAGAGAATGAGTGTTTGGAATGACTCTCCATATAAAAATACAGATATATGTATATTGGTCACAGTTATTAAGAAGAAATCTTTCTATCTTTGTCATATGTGCTGAGCTGTGTTTTGCGAATGTGAAATCTTTTCTTTTTAATTCCTTGTGATGTACTGTTCCAGCTAGATGGCAGAAGGACAATCCTTAAGCATCTCCCTCAGCAGCCGCCCTGTGTAGTCTGACCTGATGTCTTTGCACCAACTGCAAAATGGCTTTTTGTATCTTTTCTTTTCTTCTTTTGTCTTTTTGCTTGTGTGGTAGTTCCTGATTGTCTGGGTCCTTAAATGACCCGACTGGTGGGTGAGTTTCCTCCTGCTTACGTAGCAGTGTTTGCTCCAGGCTCTCCTAACACACACACTGGAGCATGAGTGTAGTTCAGTATTTACATCTAATTTAAGACCTTGTTGTGCACAATGTTTCAAAGAGTACTGTATGTATATATAAGTGTGGGTGTGGGTGTGGGTGGGTGTGTCTGCAGTTGTGTTGGATGTCTTAACTATCAAAAAAAAAAAAGACTGGTATAGCAACGTCTGCGATAAGCACATCCTCCTCCTCCTCCCCTCTTCTCCTCTAATCTCAGATCCATTGCACATTTCCTGAGTGAATGCATGGGTTGTGATCTCAGTGAGGATGAATTATACTAACACAAGCCAAACAATAACTGAGCTGCTCATCAGTGGATAGAACAGAGCTCATTAAATATTCGTCCCCGTTTAGCTGGAGGGGACCATGTGTCCTTCACCTGCAGGAGCTCGGTTTCTTAACTCCATCTGTCCCTGCGAGAGGTTGGCCCGCTTCGCTTGGCACTGTGTTAGTGAGCTCAGAAAATATCTCAACAGTCCGGCAGAAGCAGAGGACACCTGTCTCTGTCCTGTCTGTCTCTCTGAGGATCTGTCTCTCTCCCTGGATCCCATCTGTCTCTCTCAGGTCCTGTCTCTCTCCCTGACCCTATGCAATCCTGCCATTACATCTGCTCGTTGGATACACTGCTGTAGTGTTGCAGAGGGCTCTTGCCTTGCAGGTAGAATTTTGACTTGTGTAGTTGTTTTAAAAAAAAAACAAAAAAACCCCCCCTAAATCCCAGATTTAAAGGTCCCTGACTTCATGTTTGGCTGTTTTGTTTTGTTTTTTGTTTTGTTTTTTTGCTGAAGTGGTAGAAAACTGATATGACCATGTTGATCACTGGGGTCAGAACCATCTCTGGACTCTGTAGCAAAACCCTAAGGCGCTGCCCTAGTGGTAGAGCCGAGCTGATTCATGTGCACCTTCTATTTTTGTGAAAAAATATTTAACAAAAGGGAGTTCAATAAACATGTAAATGTGAATGTTAAGGGTTATTGTTGTTCATTAGCTCCAACACTGCTCACTAAACCTCTCTCTACACACTGCAGACTTTAAACGTGACCACTCACCACACCAACACTTCCTGTGAAACACCTCATGGCTTTCAGTTCAGATGAAACCTCTGCCTCTCACCTGTTAACCATGGTTTCCCATCCTGGGAATAAGTCGAGTTGTGGACTAAACCACAGTGCCACTGGTAATGTGGGAATTCCCGGAGGAGAATTCTCCTCGGAAGAAAAGAGCTTTTCAGTTTTGATACCGAATCATTTATGACTGGCTAAATCCTAAATGTATTAAACACTATCAAACATTTCTTCATTTCTGTAGTTGTCATAGCATATAGCATCAAAGTCCACATACCAGACACTCTGCAGCTACACACACTGGTACACACCTGCTTTATAGGAGTGTTTTTAAAATATGCCTTTAGACTGTTAGCAGAAGGCAAGCACCAGCCAGACTCAGCACTTGATTACTGCGAATGTCCGTAACTGCGCCTGTTGCCAGTGACTGCAGTGCAGTGTTTAGGGGCAGACACCCCCTGCCTGGGTCTCTTAGGCCTCCTCCACATTACGCATTCCTCTTTGGTCCCTTCTAGAGTGTTTTGCGTGTCTGTGCGTGCGTGAGGACACACAGTTGTCTTCTGTTCTTTCTATTATAGGTTTTATTTTGGCATTTGTTTCGTCCAAAGTCATTTAATAAACTGCAGGGTGGAAACGATTAAAATATGCAGATGTCATGGTCACAGTGGGCTTGTTCCTCCTTGGACAGCTGGAGAGTGTGTGTGCGTGTGCAGGGAATGAATGCTGACGACGGCCTCTCGTTAGATCAACGCCCCTGCAAATACTGAAATATGGACAGAGCTCCGTCTACTACAAGCCATCCACAAGCTTGGGTTGTCATTTTAAAAATCACTTACATTTAGTAGATAATCTTATGGTATTGATTAATGATTTTGGATGAAAGTGCAGACACATTTGTGTATTGATTGCTGTGTGAATATTTCAACGGTGTCCATTTCCTAAGAGAGAGCCGAGCTGAGTTCATGGGCAACCACGTTGGTGTGTTGGGCTGGATTTGACCTACTACTTCCTTCCAGTACAAACTCTGTGATTTGGGGGGGGGGGGTGTGTGTTTTAATTACATTCCTTAAAAATACTGGAATTTAAAATATTTGCAAAAATTTCAGTTTGCACAAAAAACCTAAACCTGTTTTCCACACTCGCGTAGGCCCTTCCCCTATATGCTCACGTCATCAGCTCTTTCACCTGGCACCCTCTCGCTCTGTACAGGTCAGCCGGTCGGCGTGAACGGGTTCCCACCAGGAGGCTGCATCCGCCAGGGTTCTGGAGACTGGAACAGCCCAAGAGCCCTGGAGGAGGAAGACAACGACATTCTCTCCACCTGCCGTGGCTCCAAACCGCTCCTGCTGGCTGCAAGGCTCATCAGCCCCCCCTGTGGACCGCAGCCAGCGGGCCTGGAGCACTGCCTCTCGCCCCCGCTGGATGTGTTCTACAGTGCACAGTTTCCTTGCGGAGGCGCGGACGTGTTCAGCACCGCTCCGTTCCCACACAGAGCGGCGGCACCGCCGGACGTCTTCGTCCAGGCCCCGTTCGGACCGCGTAAGGAGAGCCCTCTCTCCCAGGCCTCCGAACTGGCTGCCCTCCACCTGGTAACCTGCCCTGCACCCCAAGACCTGGTGCCACGCCCACTGGGGCAGAGCCACACACGATTTCCAAGCTGTACAGAAACTCCCGTCCTCCAGCAGCCAATCGTAGCGCACCGTGTGGTCTCCAGTGTGGGCCAGCCAATCGCAGCGCACCGTGTGGTCTCCAGCGTGGGCCAGCGAGCGGCAGTGGGCTCGGTCCCTGTAGGCCCCCTCCACTCCTGGACCGTGGGGCTCCGGGCAGTCAGTGACCCCTTCCAGACAGCACCCTTTCAGCCCAGGGGACCCCAAGGGAAGCCATAATGTTGGGGATGTGCAGCCACACACATGCACAAGATGCTTGGAGAGGAGTTCCTGCTGTTCCTGCAAGGCATGTGTGTCATACTAGCAGGGTGTGTGTATACGCGCGCACACACAGGTGAGCTTAACTGTGTGTGTGTGTGTGTGTGTGTGTGTGTGTGTGTGTGTGTGTGTGTGTGTGTGTGTGTGTGTGTGTGTGTGTGTGTGTGTGTGTGTGTGTGTGTGTGTGTGGGCGTGGCTGTAGATAGGCACATCCCCCTTGTAGCAGTAGTGATGTGGTCCAGGGCCCCTCCCTCAGACTACCTCAGCTTTCTGCTGTGTTTGCCCCTACATAGCACTTTATTTCTGCTTATGCCAAACCTACACAAAATGATTCCTTGTATCCAGAGCAGTATTGAGTCTTATACATATCCAGTGCTGAAGAAGGAAAATGTGAATATGAAGATTAGTTGCATGTAGTGTCTTTTTTTTTTTTTTTTTTTTTTTTTTTTTTTTTTAATTGTTCGCTACATGTTTTGTTTCTTCTCATCACAAAAATCAAACCTCAAATTCTGACTACACAGCTGCTGATTGGCTGAAGGAACCCAATCTCTGGGGAGATCTGATTTGTCCTCGGTCTTTGCACTAAGCCTGTCTTTGCAGTGTCTCTAATGAGAGCTCGTCACATTGAAGCTGACTGTTATCTGTGAGTGTTAAGAGGCCTTAGTGAGACATTGTAACACTGTTCTCTTCGACCTGTCCGCAGCAGGGTCCAGAAACAGTCAGTTGGACCTAACACAGGTGTCCTGCTTCAACACCTAATTCTGGCGCTCGCAGGGGACGTGTGTTACAGCAGGACAGGTGCCCAACCCTGCACCCCTACTTTAGATTGTGCAACCATCTCGCAGTACTGTAGTGACGCGACGTCTTGTCTGCACAAGTGACGTCTTATTTGTAGTTAGGCTGAATTCTCCAGACCAGGTGTACAAAGGATCCGTTACACATGGTGAAGTGAAGATCATCCATGCTTGGGTGGGAGTGTTCCTGCTCAAGACTGTACCACGATGCTTATTGTTCAGATAAAGGCTTTATGGTTTAGAAATCTTGTGTTTCTCATTTTTATATCCAACTGACCCAACTCAGACACTTTTTTTTTTTTTTTTTTGTGTGTGTGTGTGTGTGTAGACCTTTAGTCTGGGACTAAGGTTTGACGTCTTGGTCATTTTGTCAAATTGTTAGTTCTTCATTTCAGAGCTGCATGGTGGAGATTTGACTCCAGCATTCCCTGAGATGATTATCTGTCAGATCGTCAAGTCTCACAGACGTTTACGCAAGCTGCTGTCGATTTGCTGCTAAACGTTTTGTAGCACAAATATTGACGGCTGTGATCAGTCAGGTTTTTATCCGATTTAGACTCTATCTCTTTGTACTTCTTTTTTTGTTTTTTTGTTTTTTCTCCCCTTCCTCGCGAGTCCTTTGAATTCGGAGAGTGTGGACAGTTGCTCTGTGCTCTCGGCGAAGTCATCCGGTGTGACGGTGTTCTCCGGCTGGTGACACTCTGGCCAACGGGATTCACATTGACAAGTTGGAGATTGAGGAAGGGGAGAATTGTTCAGGCTGAAGTCATTCTCAGTGAAAATTGATGCAACAGTTTTCAATTTAAATTATCCAAGAAATGACACAGCTGTGACTTCCTTTCCTCAGTCTGGTCTCTGATTCACCAGACTCTCCAACCGTTTTCACACCAATCAGTCGTCTGAAATTTGTGTGTGTGTATCACTCCCACAGAGAGGGGTGGAGTCTGATTCACTCCCACAGACTGTTGGAGCCATGACTGAAAGACACAATGGCCTGAGTACAGTAGGTATCTGATGTAGTATAAAGTGAGATTAACTGGTGTTCTCTTTGGTCTGATTAGCAGAAACAGCCTCTCCCAAACACCAAGACCACTGCTCCTGCCATGATCATGAATAACCGTGCATTTACATCAGACATTTACTGCCTTGTCAGGCAGCGGAACATCTACAGTGACTCATCCCTGATAGCGTGCTGTTAGATTGCGTTTCAGTCGGTCATACCCACTCGCTGTGGTGTCAGTTTCTGTGTCCCTCTTCTTTCATTCCAACACCTTCCTCAGTTTGGTTGAAATCAGGACGAACGCTTCTGTAAGAGCAGACTGGTGATTTTGAGTAGTGGCTCTGTCTTCATCCAGTGCTTTTTTCGTGAATCATCTGGTCAGCTAGTTCTCACAGCCACTTTTATGGGGTGAGCGGAGCACTGGTGTGCTGGAGCAGCTCCAGGCCTTTGGGTGCAGTCTCGGTTTGGTAGCTTTCTAAAAGTTTCCCTCCTCACATTTTAAAGCAAAAGCTCGTGATCTGACAGCATCAGATAAACAGTTCATGTTTTTCCTGGATTTGACCAATTTTGTGTGTGTGTGAGAGCGAGATTATATAAATACACTGGCCACCATAAATGGAAATTGGACAGGTGACCCTGGAGTGCGGCATAAACTCTGGTGGCTGTGTTTCGTGGATCAGTTTCAGTGTGAGTCCACATTAGAATGTGGCAAATTGAGAGATCTAAGCAACTTCAGTTGAAGGTTGGTTATCAGTGTTAAACTAGACTGGGCTGGTGTTTGTTAGTGCCAACCATGTGGAGTGTTCTCATGCTGAGTGTAGTGTTGAGTATACTGACAATGGTGTGATCAAGAAAAAACCTCCAGCAAACGTGTATCCTGTGGACATAAACAACTCGTCAGTGACGGGTTAGAGGAGGATGTGAAGACTGCAGCTCTGTACTGGTGCTCCTACTAACATGTACAACACGCTCCTTAGCAGAGAGGGGCTATAACAGCAGACGATGGGTGTGAGTGACGCTGATGTCTAAGGGAAACAAAAGGACTGGATCACTGAGCAGTGGAGAAACATCACCTGGTCAGATGAGTCCAGATTTCTGTCCACCATGCTGATAGGAGGGTCAGAATTAGGCACAAGCAGCATGAATCAATGAGCCCTTCCTGTCGGACGTTAACAGTCCAGGCTGGTAGAGTTGGAGTGATGGTGTGGGGAGTGTGTTCCTGGCACATCCTGGGTCCTCTACCTGTGGATGGACGTTTAGACAGTAGCATTGTGGCAAACCAAGCTCCTCCCTTCATGGCAGCTGTTTACCCTGTGGCGGAAGGACACTTTTAGCAGGACAATACACCCTGACACAGGGGTCATGGATCAGTTCCAGGAACATGAAGGCGAGTTTTCCTTCTCTAGTCCCCAGATCTTAGTCCTGTAGAGCATCTCTGGGATGAGAGAAAACGGGCTGCTCGGAGCTCTCTGTCTAGTACCTTCATCTCACTTTCTAGTATTTGTTAGTCATTAATAGCATCACATGCACCACCCTTGTTTAACTACCTCAATATCTGAGACTGAAACGATTGATGGTGTCTAACAACTCTCATTCTGAATTTATGAAACTGGATTATTACGCAGTTCACCAGTGTGGGAAAAGTCTTAAAGCTGCACACGCACTGATGTATAAGATGTGGTTGTTTATTTACTTTATTGTAGGATCTATATTGTCTTTAAGAAATAATAAAGCTCATTCATAAAGCTCTGCTTGATATTACAGGGCTCTTAATGGCCAAGATATGGTATATCATACTGACTTCTTGAATCTTTACAGTCCATCCTGTTGAAAAGGGGCATTTAGATAACCATGACCTGCTGACACAGAGCTGCTAATCTCCACAATCACTTCCACCATCCGGTAGTGAACCCGGTTTTTCTTCTAAAGATTCTAAAGCTTTTAAAGATGGAATAGCGTCGTGGAACATGCCAGCTGTACAGCTGTTGAATTACAGATATGAAAGCTGCTTTGTGCTGGCTCGCATGTAGTGTTTAGGGGATTTGGTTTTTATTTTGTAGTTCATACCTTGTGGTCACTTTTAAATTAATATACAATATTTTTATCATATAAATGGTCAGTTTGAATCTGAATGGACTAAGAGAGCCTCGCAGTGACATTTTGTCCCAGAACCACAATGAGCCCTGGACCCACTCAGGTATGTAGAGCTGCTCTCTGAATTTGAACACCTGTTTGGTTTTCTCTCTCTCTGTTCCTGCCCTTCACGGACCCACTAACACCCTCGCCTGTGTCATCACTGTAACTGCCCACAGGAAGCCACAGTCTCGTCTCGTCTCGTCTCATAGAGACCTGAGTAAGCAAGAGCCAGTGCCGCTGCACACAATGTAAAGGGTTAGACAGCCATGAGCAGCATAGCAATGCACCCTTCATAGCTGATATGTCACCTGACAGGATTAACAAGATGACATCTGCCATCTGAGTAAAGATTAAACAGATAAGTCCTGAAGGTTGTGACACCACAGCACTGAGGTACAGGTTACTGTCCTGGTCCAAGCCTTTTCTGTTTGGAACCAGCAGCAGAAGGAACAGCCCAGGGCCCTGTTTCCCAAAAACATCTTGGTGTTAAGATCCTCTTAAATGACTGCTCCATCCCATACTCAGTCCACCATTTAAAGATGATCCTTTTATGAGGCTTTTGGGAAACCCAGCTCTTTGACAAGACACACCTGCTACTTTGTGTTTTCAGAAGCACTGTGGAAAAGGGAGGAGAGGTGGTGTTTTACACACACACACACTCACAATCAACACGGCCTCGTTCCACACCAGACTGATCCAGCAAAGAGGGTAGGAGTGAGATTGAGATTAGAAATGACTGAGAGAACAGCATGCTGCAAGATGCGCTTTTATTAAACAAACAAACAAACAAAGGTTTTAATGAGGAAGAATTGCCAGGCACGTTCACAATAACACATAGGTGACTCTGGGCTGTAACTGGCGTGCAGAAGCGCTCTCTAGGATACAGCCCTAACCATTCAACCTCACCACCTTCTGCACAAGCAGAACCAACTTCAGCTCCAGAGACTGAAAGGAAGCAAAGCGCTCTGCAGGATTTGTCCCGCGGCAACGCTGCCACAGGTCACAGCAGACGCGCAGGCCTTATCCGAGCTGCAGGACAGGCGTCTGCAAGCACTTACTCTTGAAAATTAATGCTCACTGCCATATATACATATTATAAGCCTGCATGTAAAATATATACATATTAAAAGCCTGCATCTTGTCCCGGAGCAACACACAATTAAAATGTGCTTCCATTACCCTCATAGGTTTCAGTTTAATCTCTGACTCTACTCTTCTGTTACAGTATATCCCTCATTTTTAAAAGACAGATTCTGGCATCGTTATGTAGTTAGCATGTGACTTGTGTTAGTCAGGAGTCAGTCAGCGTGTCTGATCTGTCAAGTAAAATGGATGTGCGTTTTGCTCCCCATCTAACACATTAGTTTCGTCTTTGCATAGCATTTTACATGCTAACGGGGTCTCCTGCTACTGTGGCTAACGCTAACGGGGTCTCCTGCTACTGTGGCTAACGCTAACGGGGTCTCCTGCTACTGTGGCTAACGCTAACGGGGTCTCCTGCTACTGTGGCTAACGCTAACGGGGTCTCCTGCTACTGTGGCTAACGCTAACGGGGTGTTCTGCTACTGTGGCTAACGCTAACGGGGTCTCCTGCTACTGTGGCTAACGCTAACGGGGTCTCCTGCTACTGTGGCTAACGCTAACGGGGTCTCCTGCTACTGTGGCTAACGCTAACGGGGTCTCCTGCTGAACGTCCAGGCCTAGTCTGCTCAGACCACGTCATCCATCTCTTCTTCCAGATTGATGGGTGATGCCCGTGTTCTGCTGTTTCCTCTGCATGACGGAGGACTTGTTTGAAACAAAATCTTTTTAAAAATCTTCAGAGAATTAGAATTAGTGCTGCTCGTCCCAAAGACTTGACAGGAGACTTCCCGTCCAGGGAGACGTGAACGAGAACACATGACCATGAGATCCACTCTGAGATCTGCTCAGTCCTGGAGGCCTCGGACTCCTCCGTCAGGGGAGGGGCGTGGTGGAGGGCGGGACGGGGGAGGAGCTCGAGAAGGCGGCGCAAACCGAGGGGGTGGAGGCAGCACGCTGGACGCTGATGGAGACAGACAGGCAGTTGGTTCCTGAGTTGAAGGGAGGAACCCTACTGGAGAGAGAGACATTGGAGGAGTTGGGGGTGGGGAGGGGGGTGGGATCAGGCAGGCCTGGGGCAGTTCTCTGGTTGGAGGGGGAGTGTAAGGAGGTGGAGTTAGACCAGATGGGGGTGGAGTTGATGGAAGAGGAGGCAGGGAGGAAGTTGGAGACTGGGTGGAGTAGGAATCCTGACAGGGGTAGGAGGAGTGGGTGGGGTAAGTGCCATGTGGGGTTGGAGGCAGACTGTTTTGTGGGACAGGTGGGGCCGCACTGTAGGGCAGACTGTAGATGTGGCGGGAAGCATTGTTGTCTGGGTAACGAGGCGGTGGGCACGATTTCACCCGAGTGAAATTCATACAGCGACCCTACAGAACAACAAAATATCAAACTTGAAGATTTTTATTTCTTCTAATGTAAACAAGTTAAGTTTAGTTAGGCAAAGTAATAAAATAGTAGTTATGTAATTTTGCTGTGGGTCAGGTCTTGGCATAGAATTCCAGTCAATACTAAACACATTGATTAGCCACAGCATTTAAACCACTGACAGGTGAAGTGAATAACATTGATAATCTCATTACCATGGTGCCCGTCACGGGGTGGGATAAATTAGGCAGTAAGTAATGGGAAACTGCTTTGAAAAATTCTGGGGACAAGAATGCAGAGCAGGTGTTGCATTCAGATGCCCCTCAAACTCACCTTCCCTTTAAGAAATCTCGTCCTCAGCACGTGTTTGCTGAACAGGGACCAGATCTTGTGGACTAAGGTTCAACGGGTCAGAGCTGTTTGGGGTCATGACAGTTCTTACAAAATATTAAGCCGGTGGTTTTAATGTCAGGGCTGATCGGTGTACATTGTGAAGAGTATGTATTCAAATGTTATTCAGGTATTACAATTTCCTTTAATTTCCACATTATTCATCCATTAAGGATCAGTGTTCATGTCCTCTGTTTGAAAGTAGCTTTCAACGAGGACTGGTGTCCTTCTGTTCTCTCTTTCAAACACCAGTGTTCTCATGCTGCGCTTTACAGCTGTTCGGCTGATTTTCAGCGAAGCGGGTGGTTCACGTCGGACTGTGACGCACGGAGAGGGGGCTTCGTGTCAGACTAACGCGTGGAACAGTACACTCAGTAAAGACACATTGACTCTAAAACAACCCACTGATTTCTTGAGTGCAGAGTAAAATCATTCTCAAGTCGAGTATATTGTCCAATGCAACAGAACATGCTGACATGCCATTATAAATCATTCTCATAAAAATCAGTCAATCTGTCTAGCTGGTTTTGCTGGCACTTAGGACAGATTGTATTCTCGATAGCTGATTGGTAAAGTGAGAGGACGCTGTATTTGGGGAACCAGGCGTGGGAGGGGAGAGACACTAGTCTCCTGATTACATCTCCATTACCTCAAACCAAACATGTCCTGGGGGGTAAGGAGACTCGTGTTGGCTGAGGGGTGTTTAGTGTGTGTGGCTGGAGGGGTTGGTGGGTTGTTTCACACTGATGTGAATACACTACAAGCTTTGAGCTTCCACACATACCATCATTGCGCAAACTGCATAATAATACTTAGTAATACTTATTGTTTATTACACTTATCATTGTCTGAGATGGAGCTTATCTACGTCTAGGTATCAGCAGTGATTCCTGTATTTCTACAGTGTTCTAGTTCATTGGCATCTTGGACTCTACCCTACTGTACTGTACTAGGATGTATTCTGTGAATAAATGATGAATCACTTTTCTAAGTCACTCTGGATAAAAGTGTCTGCTAAATGCCGTAAATGTAATAAAGCACATACCCCTAGTGTGGGGGATTTTCTTAGTGAGAGGGTTTTGTTTGTTGTTTTTGGGGTGTTTAGAGAGATGGTGGTGTTTTGGGGGGGTGCTTAGTCACCTCCTCTCCTGGCTGGGGTCTCATGACGGACACACGGTCGTAACCCCTCCTTAGCCATACCCCCAGTGCATCCATCTTGTCCTGAAATGAACCGCATTGAGATATGTAAGACTCCAGATACATACGAGAGGAAACGGTACTCCAGGACACCACCACCGTGAGCACAGTGCTTTGTGCTGTGGCCTGTGGAGCCGTTCTGTACACGGCCGAAACGCTTTTACTTATGGTGGAATGTGTCCTGCATATGTTTCCAACTGCCCACACAGCAGAGAATAAACAGGATGTTATCTGCACTCGTGCACTATGGGCTGTTTCCCTCCACTGCAGCTGATCAATGACGAACACAAAACTAACCCAGACGTGTTAACGAAGACCAAATATTAGAAACCTTTTTTTCTCCCTCCTTTCTTCACTTTTTTCTGGCTTTCTCTCTGTCTGCTGTCTCGGTTGGGGCAGTCTACGCCAGCCCAAACCCCAGAAAGAGCAGACAGAGGTATTTGTTTTGTTGGGAAAAGGACCAGCTCTGCAAAACCCATCTCCCAAGGATTAGTCCAGTTCAACATCTGCTTCAAGTTACCCCCTCCTCCCCTCCTGTACTCCCCTCCCCTCTCTCCTCCTCTCCCCTCCTCCCCTCTCTACTCCCCTCTCCTCCTCCCCTCCGCTCATCCCCAGCTGATGGGAGTTATTATCAAACAATTCACCAGCTACAGCTGCTCCAGTGTGTCATGGTGGCTTCCGAGAGCTCTCTCCTGCTCTCCATAGCATCAGGACAGACGTGCTACTGAACTTCAACACCATACAGAACCACAATGGATCACAATGACCAATCAGGGCGTGTTGGTCCAAACTGCTGGTCTGTAGCTCAGAAAGCACCTGCTTCTGGCTGTCATGATTACTTTCAAACAGCAGCACTGACCCAAGCAGGGAAAGTGTCAGTGCACAGCACAAGAGAGGAGGGAGGTGGTGTTTTGGTTTATGTAAACAAACGAGGATTATGGGGATGGATTACGGTGTCGGTACAAATAAGAGATCTTGGAGAGTTTATTCTCATGGCAGTTAGTGGAGGCACTCTTATGAAGCCTCTCACTCTCACGTGAGACAGGCTGTTGGGTCCCAGTGGTTATGATTACCTTAATGGGTGAGTACCACTTCTGGGGGGAGATGTGTTTGTGGGTGCCGTTGTTGAGGGTGTGTGTGGGGGGGAACTCAAACTCCTGCTCTGGCATCACTACCCGAGCGTTCTTTGCTTTCTCCAGCTTCGCACCTTCCTCTGTGGAACCTTTATCTCCCCATCGCACCTGGACTCAGGAGCACATGTGCATGCACACACACACTCACATTAAAACTACACAGTAACCACGTGTGTGTGCGCACACACACACAGGTTCAGTTCTTCTCCACCTTCCTCTCCTCTTCCTCACCTCCATGCGTTTGATGCCCCCGATCCCTCTCCCGCCGTAGTACGATGCGTCCACCGTGGGCCACTTCTTCTTCAGATATCCATCATCATCTTCATCCTACAGTGAGGCGAGAGGGATAAAGGACAGCAAAAATGTCTGTGTCTGTCCACTCTCATCCCAGCCATGATGGCATGTGATGAACAGCTTTCCGTGTACCACAGGAAATGATGGTTTTATCTGTGTGCACCACATGCCTGGTGTGAGAATGGTGAGTCTCATTCTCACCCACACATCTCACACCAGGTGTCACATGAAAGAAACTGAACCTCCTCATCTGTTCTTAATAATTCATCAGTCAGTAAGTGAAATGGCACAAGGGCTTGGCTCAGCACGTGTGCCCTAGGAGGGGGACGGCCGTGCTCGCGGTCCAGAGGAGCGGGACCATCCTGGAAGGGCGGGTCTAGAGTGTAAGAGCAGTGGCAGCTTCACAGTTCCAGTACCGTGATCTTCAAGGCTGAGGATAACAGGCTCTGCCCACAGCCCACCTCCTCAGGCATTTCCTGTTTTTGAAGATCTGATGACAACTCCGTTGTAAAGCAGAAATATGACTCTCCCCAGCTAAGATTGTGAAGTCACAAATACCAATCTGAAGTGGTGACCCAAAACTTTGATACTGCAGTTACTTTCTCAATTTATCATTCTTTCATGTTCTTTATCTCTGAATCCGATGCCAAAATAACAGCAACAGAAAAATATCTGTATCTTGGCAGATATAGATGCTTCTTTACATTTATATGACTGTATATTCTTGATAATATTAGGTGTGATGTAAAATTAACAACAAATCTCTCTGTTTTATGGCCTCTCGCATTTCACCACAGTGATCTCAGCTGGGAAAACTGTGAACAGGTTTTGGGCCAAACTGTGAAAGGAAACCACAGTCCAAAGAAGCTCATCTCAGCCTTTCAGACGTGCAGTAACGGAGTGTCTACGATACTGCAGCTTAGGCAGAGAGAAAGAAGATGGGAACACTGAGCAAACTTCAGCTAGTCTTGGAGGTTTGGAGTTTCAGGGTTTAGAGTTTTGGAGGTTTAGTTAGCTGGCTGTGAACGTTCAGGGGAGAGGAAACACGAAGCAGCCTCACCGAGCTGTCCTCCATCACCGGCGGGGCGGGCTCGTGGATCACCTGGGGGCACGAACAGCAATGGTTTCACCTCATGACCTTTACCCTGATTACAGCCACAATCAGTAATCAGACACATCAACCACAAAGTTACAAGTAGTCAGACAGAAAATGTGAGCTATCCACTCTTAACCTGCTACAAGTTCAGAGGCTTTAGCCAGAGTACAGCAGAGATGACATATTTTCTATCTAAAAAGAACACATAATCTACAGCACTGTTCTTTACAGAGGTACTGTATCATTCTTAAAAGAAAAGGCATTTCTTTCAGTTTCCGTGCTTTTTTCATAGTTTGAAAATGTGTCTTGTGATTTCAGACAGACAGGAATGTGGTCTGTGTAGCTTGTGGCAACTCCAACTCCAACTTTGTCAAACTAATCTGGAAACTTTTTTTAACGGGACCTGTAAAATAAATACTGACTATAGAACTTTAAGCAGTTTATCTGCATCACAACCCAGAAGAAAAGTTAAATAAAATAACAACGAAAATGTACAAGTTATGTAAGGGGTTTTTGGGAGAGTATGTAAGCTATAACTGGGTTTAAATACTGCAGAGGATGAAATGAGCTATAACGAGAGAGAAGCTGTGACCTCAGTGGGCTTGAGTTGGAGAGGGATGGAGGGAAAGGCTGACCACAGTGGACACGAGAGAGGGGAGTGAGAGGAGAGAGTGAGAGAGGGGAGTGAGAGGAGAGAGTGAGAGAGGGGAGTGAGAGGAGAGAGTGGAGGGTACTGACCACAGTGCAGCACAGGGGCCAGAACCACCAGAGCAAAATCACGACCAGCAGGAGCAGAAGGATAAGAAGAGCAATGGCCAGAATGGTCCCGTCCGTCTGAGACAGAGAACACACACACACAGACAGACAGACACAGAAAGAAACCTCACACACTCCAGGATCTTTCTACTGTCCTGCAGAAACAGAAGAACATGCATGCATGTGGACACACGTTTGTCCACGTGAGGGTGCATGGATAGCGTCTCCTGTCCTTTCACTCTACCACTGATGCTGTAGTTACTTTAACCTGCACACATCTGCAACCCCCCAACATGCTGCCACTGAAGGGTGCGCACACACACACAAAATCCAGAACCATGTGTGCGTAGTTGTGTTTTTCCCAGATGGCCTTTTCAGCTGAAGAGGAAAGTGTGTGTTGGTGTTGAGTCTCAGTCCTGGAGCAGCACTGCATGCATGGTTTAGAACCAGGCACACACACACACACACACACACACACACACACACACGCACACACACACACACGCACGCACACACACGCACACGCACTGTGCAGGTCTCCTCCAGAGCCCCAGGCAGTTATACCTGGCATATACTCAGAGACAACGGTATATACTGACTGTGAGCAGTAGGCAGCATGACGTCGGGGCTGAACTAGTGGCCAGTAGGGCCCAGAGACCGCGGTGTACTCACACAGCGGAGTGTGCTGATGGTCACAGAACTGGAAATAAAACTCAAACCGTTGTTCATTGTGACATGGAGAGAGGCAGATCTGCAGAAAGAGAGAGAGAGAGAGAGAGAGAGAGAGAGATGGATGGAGGGAGGGAGGGAGGGAGGGATGCAAGAAAAGAGGAAAAACACAAACAGCACTCTAAAACAACTTACCCTCAAGCAGAGGAGAAAGAGTGATCAGATTCCACAGGGTGCGCAAATGGAAAAACTGTACAAAAGGCACAATTAGCCATGTTTCACAGCCAGAGAAAGAGAGACTGCAGCAGAAAGAAGTAGAGCAGAGAGAAAGGAGACCAACTGGTGAGGACTGGTGTGTAGTCATGCAAGTGAAGTGCTTGGAAATGTCTCTCTCAGTAGCTGTCTCTCTGTGGAGCTGTCTCTCTCTCTCTCTCTCCCTCTCTCTCAGTAGCTGTCTCTCTGTGGAGCTGTCTCTCTCTCTCTCCCTCTCGTTCAGTAGCTGTCTCTCTGTGGAGCTGTCTCTCTCTCTCTCCCTCTCTCTCAGTAGCTATCTCTCTGTGGAGCTCTCTCTCGCTCTCTCTCTCCCGCTCTCTCTCTCAGTAGCTGTCTCTCTGTGGAGCTGTCTCTCTCTCTCTCTCTCCCTCTCTCCCTCTCTCTCTCTCTCAGTAGCTGTCTCTCTGTGGAGCTCTCTCTCTCTCCCTCTCTCTCTCTCAGTAGCTGTCTCTCTGTGGAGCTGTCTCTCTCTCTCTCTCCCTCTCTCCCTCTCTCTCTCTCAGTAGCTGTCTCTCTGTGGAGCTGTCTTTCTCTCTCTCCCTCTCTCTCAGTAGCTGTCTCTCTGTGGAGCTGTCTCTCTCTCTCTCT
>NC_137515.1:20180000-20260000 GCF_041902795.1 Electrophorus electricus | reverse complement strand
TCCAACATTGTTGATGATTTCACTTTTCACAAATTTGAGCTTTCCACATTTTGTAATGTTACACCCATCTCAAAGTAATAAACAGTTGTGGTGTAGTTGGTATTTTATTTGGGGGGGGGAGGTAATCCCTTCAGTGAACTCTATGGGCGATATTCCAATAGCTGTGAAAAGCTTTTGAGTGTCACACTGTTTAATGGTCTCATCAATGTTGTCATTGTTAGTTTCTCTGTAGGCTCACTTTGACCAAGAATTCACATTTATTCTTCTTTCTTTTCTTTTCTTTTTTTTTTACAACTATTATAAAAAATGTATAGTTTTGTGTTTTTTTTAACTGAATTTGAAATGCATGATGTCAAATGTAATGTCCTCAGAGGAAATGAGGAAGCAAGTGAGGGAAGGTTTATTTCTGTGATCTGTGAATGCAGCTGCAGTATCGTACCGAGTCAATGATGCCCTGCAGGGCCTCGAAGCCATCAGTCACAGGGAAGACGCGCTCCTTACTGTCAGCTATCACAGCCAGCTAAAGGCGCAGAAACACAGCAGTTAAATGCTGAAATCTGGCTTTCTGTTACTTAGTCGTGGATATTATGAGCAGTTTCGACCTCACTGAGGTCTTCACACAAAGCGGCCGTGTCTGAATTCTTTCCCTCAGAGACTGATTCACTGTGAACTACATGGACTGACTCAAGGTAGCAGTAAGGGGACTGAACTAGGACAATACTTACTTGAGAGTGTGAAACATAAAAATATGACATCATACATGACAACGTCATCTTTACGTTACAAACAATCATACAATTGTGTCAAAAGTGGTAATCACACTAGTGGTTCGTTACCAAGCGTCATGCCGACTCCAGGCAATAGCACCTCTGGCCACCAGGGATCAGACTCAATGAAATTCTTGTTTAGTTTACCTTGTTGATTTGTCTTCACAGTGTTTTTTGACCAAGGCCTGTTTTTTTTTTATGTGTATCAGATCTGTCAGCTACTCACACCTTGTTGTTCAACCCTTGTCTAGTCTCCTGACTGTTACTGAAGACTTCACCACCATGCAGCGACCAGTGGAAATCAAATCTACGCTTGCTCAACAAGGTACACTGCTCACAGACCAAATGCAGCAGCTCCAAAAGACCTCTTCAGCTGTTCCAGCACTTCCAGTGGCACTGGACTAGACCAAGACTGTTACTGCACCCTCAGCCAGCCACATGGTTCCCAATCTCCCACCGCCAGATGAACATCAGAAAAGTATGATGGCTCACCAAGCAAGAGCAAGAGCTTTGTGATTCAGTGTGCCGTTCGTTTTAACTCCTCTCCCTCCTGTTATGCTAAGCATTCAGAATAAATCTCCATGTGTCTCTCTGCTCTTACCAATAAGGTGTCTTATATCATGAACAGCACTAAATCAGCCTTATTCTGAGTTTGAGAGATTCCTAAGAGATAGATTAGATTAGAGATTAGATTATCCCAAATCTGATCAGGATTTCTCCTGGTGAGAAATTCATGACCATCAAACTGGAAAGATCCATCTTCAGAGTACTGCACACAGGCCCATAATCTGGCAGCAGAGAGTGGCTGGAATTAACCTGCATTAAAGTCCACATTCTGACAAGGGTTAAGAGGAGCTGTAGCGGTGGACACAGTTTGCTGAGATTTGAACCTCAATCTGGACTATGATATGCAGGAGAGCTAAAGCCCAGAGGAAAGTGACCACAGGAGACAACTGGGCCCATGCTACTCTTCCAGTAAACAGGGGTGTGTTAATAGTCCATAGTCAAGGTTAAAATTCAGGTAACTTGCCCTGTTTGAAGAACAGATGGTATATTGGTATTGGTCACTTATCTTTTATTCTGATCTATTCATATCTATTCCTACTGTACTCAGGAAGATTGTCGGACAAGATGGTAACCCGCAAGTTGCAAATTCTCCCCCCCCCCCCCCATCATCCATCATCCTCCCCTAGAACTGCATGGCTTGGACAGAAGACCACTGTGGAGTGGTAAAGTCATATTACGATTATACCCATGACCACAGCGCTATTTCACAAAGAGGCAATAGAATTCCTTATTAACCAATGAACCCATGGTGCTGCGATATCCCTGGTTGGCCAAGAATAACCCCAGCTTCACTTGGGATTTTTTTTTAACTTCCTGTATGACTCTTCCCTGTAGACTCCCCACAATAGAAAACTCCAAGACTTATATCATTTCCACCATCCCCCTGACCTGTTACAAACTGTGTGTAGCTCTCCTACCGAGTGCAACGTCTCCCTGTGATTGATTTGAGCCAGAAACAAAGGCCATGGAGGAAAATCTAAAGGAATCATTGGCTGAGAGTTTTTATCCTACTGTCTACATCCCCAGTTGCAGCAAGTGAGGTCTTCATAGTGCATTTTATCATGGGCACCAGCCATTATGACTGTTTAGTTACAATTATGATCTAGCTGAAATGCCTTCAGTCTTCCAAGCATTCGTTAACAAGGTTATCAGGAGCATGTTGAAGATCTTGGTTGTAGACTGTGTAGATGACATTTTGATATTCTCCAAGTCAAAAGAGGAACAAGCGTAACGTGTAAGCAGAGTTACATTTCCTAGAGAATCATTTGCACATCAGTCTAGAGAAGTGTGAATTTCACTAGTGAATTTCCTGAGGTATGTTGCTAGTGAAAATGTCATGAAAGACGGATGATGGCAAAGTCAAGGCTGTAACACAGTGGCCAGAACCCTGAACAGTCATGGAGATGCATCATTTTTAGGCTTCCTGAACTTCTGTAGATGTTACATTAAGCATTTGATTATGGTGGCTGTCCCTCCAACCTCCTCATGAAATAGTCTTAGAACACTTATCTGCACAGAGTGTCAAAAAGGCATTCAAACATCAGAAGGTTGCCCAGCACGCTCTTACCCTTCTCAGCCTTTTTATCAAGGTAGATGGCTCAGAAGCAGAGGTGGGGCAGTGTTATCACAGTGTTCAGGCTAGCTGCAGAGGTTATTCCTGTGAGTCTTTTACTAATGAAACACTCAACTGCAGAGTGCAGGATGCCTTGGAAGAACAACAACATTCTTGGTTAGAGGGACAGAGCACATGTTCCAAGTCCTCATGGATCATAAAAATGTAGAATATGTCAAGTTGGCCAAGACGCTGAATGTGCATCAGGCTGGGTGGATCCTATAGTTTACTTGTTTATCTTGGCAACAAAAACACAGAAGCTGACACCCTGTCTACTCGATCAAATCTGGCAACTCCCACTTCAGAACCGAGACCATTCTGCCCCATGCATGTGTCTTAGCACCAGCTAGATGGGAGATACTGCAGGAAATGAGGTCAGAGACACCAGGATGAGCCCACGCCCCCAGAACGTCTGGCCAGCATGCCCCTGCATCAAGTGGGGCAGTGGGTACACACTGCACAGAGTTCCATACCTCCTGGATGCAACAATCTGTCCAGCTGGTAATAAACAAGGTTTTGGTGGCCTTTGCTTGCTCAAGATATGGAGAATTATGTTAATGCGGTTCAGGTTTATGCCACCTCCAGGACTCCTAAACAGTTTCCAGCTGGACTTCTTGCACCCCTCCGGTTTCCCTGACTATGGTGTCTGTGGTGTCACTTAGCTGTGGATTTCCTCACTGACCTGCCCCCCTCTCTGTTGGCAAGACCTCATTATCACAGATGACAATTTCAGTTATTAACATTAAGTTCCTAATTTGTGAATTTGCCAAGTTGGCCTTCATGGTAAGCAGGGAATGGATTCAGACACGCCAAAAGTAACAGGATAGGAGAAGAGCTGACCTGAGTTTCATTGAAGTCTTTCACTCCCACACAGTAGACGGTAGCTCCCAGCTGACGTGATCGACCGGCCTGTCATCCAAACACAACACGTCACATTAAAAACACGTCACCCCATCTTCCAAACTGCATCTGTTTTATTCTAGTGTGAACCAACAAATTCTAGAAATGTGGTAGGGAATGGGGAAGAGGGATTGAATTTATGTTTTTAGACCTCAAGACTACAGTGCAACCACACAGCTAGTGAAAGTCTTTTCAAAGACTACCATGTCTTTGAGAGAGGCCTCCTGGCCACATGCCAAAGCAGTGTCAAGTGTTGATATGGAAAAAACATCTGACACCTCATAGTTATTTTAAAAGCAGCCATTTCTGTAGGCATGTTAATCGCTATAGAAACCATAGCAGTAACACGTACTGTGTAATATATAATGTCTTTTTTATAATGTCTTTTTTCATTTCGCATGATAAAGGACAGAATCAGAAATAGGGACCTTATATGCACTTATTAAAAGCCGTCCAGCCTGAAGATGGGAAGTGGCTAAAGTCTCCAGGAACATGGCCTCACCTCTCTGGCTGCCAAGTCAAACTGATTCTCCCGCAGTTCTCCATCCGTCAGAGCGATGATGACACTGGCTGCTCGGTAACCTGGTGGAGGAGAGTGAATGCAACCTACGTCATGGTTCAAGCCTCGGCAAACATCTCACAAATCACTAAAAAAGAATTCAGAGGCATCGGTAAAGTGCTTGGAGGCCCGAACGCCAATGCAGAACTGCTCCGTCCTGTTGTGTAGATGTTTGGTTTTTTAATCTTATCTGTTATTAGATATAATGAGTCTTCCAAAGTCACTGACTCGTGTTTGATCCTTTGATTGGAGCCCTAATTGAGCATGTGCTCTTGTGCATTTTGCTGCCTGGAGAGATGATATCCTGATCAGAGATTATAACCTGACAAGCTTCATGCCGTCAAAATAAGAAAAATCAGACTTTTGCTATAAGGAACCGAAGGGCACTGCCCAGGCACCCTTATGTGTCTGACCCATTATCACTGACCCATTAAAATTTAAAATGTGCTTGTGCAAAAGTCATCATCCACACACAGATTACTTGTCAGATTTCAGTGCTTGTTGTGTTTTAAGGCGCATCAGCACAACTCACCATCACCCGTAGCATAGTATATCTGCTCACTCGCCTAGAAATAGAGAACAGACAGTGAAGATGTAAGATGATGTACAGGAGATGTGGTCACGGCAGTGGGTGTGGAGGTGAAAAGATCTCACTCGCTGAAATCCCTTGTCCATGAAGGTGTCTCCACCCGGCTGCACCATCTGAAGCTGCTCCAGACCTTCTCGGATTTGATCCCTATAACACATGCGTTGCAGGATTGGGTCACTCTGCCTGAGTACATGGCATATGGATCTCTGCTTCACACAACGTCTCTAGGAGAATACTCTGATAAAGTTGCTTTTTTTGATCGGTGACAAAGAACTAAATAGAACAAGTGATGTTGAAGTTCTTGGGTGAGGCAGAGAATGTAAGGGAGAGCCTTACCTGTCTTCCGTCAGCTTCATCAGAGTTCTGCCTTCCGTTGAAAATACGATAAATGACATCCGAAGCTGAGGACTAGAAGAGAGTGAGACAGGTGTGAGAGATACAGGAAGAATCAGCACTGAACCTCTCAGATTGGTACACAGTCCTGAATCTTTGACTCATTACTACATTCTCAGACTGGTACACAGTCCTGAATCTCTGACTCATTACTACATTCTCAGACTGGTACACAGTCCTGAATCTCTGACTCATTACTACATTCTCAGACTGGTACACAGTCCTGAATCTCTGACTCATTACTACATTCTCAGACTGGTACACAGTCCTGAATCTCTGACTCATTACTACATTCTCAGATTGGTACACAGTCCTGAATCTCTGACTCATTACTACATTCTCAGACTGGTACACAGTCCTGAATCTCTGACTCATTACTACATTCTCAGACTGGTACACAGTCCTGAATCTCTGACTCATTACTACATTCTCAGACTGGTACACAGTATTGGCGGAGGGAACCACTCACCTGATGAACTTATGCGCCAAATTATCCACAAAGTAGTAGATTTCATTCCAGTGGTGCTGTACACTCCCCGACCTGGAAGAGTCCAACCACAGGCACAAGTGACTGAGGGTCCAATCGCTTTAGGTCATAGGACTAGCCCACTCTTGGGCAGACGGCAATCATGCGCGCTTATCTTCAGATGAAACTTTCATCTGCAGCAGTCACTGTAATTTAGGCTTGTTTACTAAGAGCTCTCTCTGTCTGAATTTATCAGTTGAGCTCTGATCCGTGTACGCAGCACAGAAGCAGAAAGGAGCACGTGTTGGGCTATAGTGCACACAACACACTTTTAACACAGACTCAGACCAGAGACCACACCACCTCAGACAGACCAGAGATGACACCACCTCAGACAGACCAGACCACACCACCTCAGACAGACTAGACCACACCACCTCAGACTGACCAAACCACACCACCTCAGACACCACCTCAGACAGACCAGACCACACCACCTTAGACACCACCTCAGACACCACCTCAGACTGACCAGAGACCACATCACCTCAGATTGACCAGACCACACCACCTCAAACAGACCAGAGATGAAATTGAAAACAAAAGGCTTTCCTGTAAATGGACAGGCTTAGATCAGCACAATAAAATCAATGGGGAAAAAATCCTAAATAAGTAATTTCCTAAATATTCTAAACATTTTGTTAAATATTTTGCTTTTAGTTGGAGTAAGCACAATATAAAGGACCAGCCATTTCTGCTCGTTTAAGATCTTAGACATACGTAGCCATGTAGTGCTGTAGGATAGTGTAGACAGCTCGGCTCTCCAGGAACAGAGCTCGTGGTTCAGACGGATCTGGCTTTTCCAGGACTCACCTGTGGGGCTTTTCCCACCGAGCCCCCCTGCACACTGAGCCCCCCTGCACGCCGAGCCCCTCTGCACACGCCGAGCCCCCTGCACATGCTGAGCCCCCTGCACACGCCGAGCCCCCTGCACACTGAGCCCCCTGCACACACTGAGCCCCCCTGCACACGCCGAGCCCCCTGCACACACTGAGCCCACTGCACATTGAGCCCCCTGCACACACTGAGCCCCCCTGCACACGCCGAGCCCCCTGCTCTGAGCCCCCTGCTCTGAGGCCCCTGCACACTGAGCCCCCTGCTCTGAGCCCCCTGCACACTGAGCCCCCTGCACACACTGAGCCCCCTGCTCTGAGCCCCCTGCACACACTGAGCCCCCTGCTCTGAGCCCCCTGCACACACTGAGCCCCCTGCACACACTGAGCCCCCTGCTCTGAGCCCCCTGCACACACTGAGCCCCCTGCACACACTGAGCCCCCTGCTCTGAGCCCCCCTGCACACTGAGCCCCCTGCTCTGAGCCCCCCTGCACACTGAGCCCCCTGCTCTGAGGCCCCCTGCACACTGAGCCCCCTGCACACTGAGCCCCCTGCACACACTGAGCCCCCTGCACACACTGAGCCCCTCTGCACACTGAGCCCCCTGCACACTGAGCCCCCTGCACACTGAGCCCCCTGCTCCGAGCCCCCTGCTCTGAGCCCCCTGCACACACTGAGCCCCTCTGCACACTGAGCCCCCTGCTCTGAGCCCCCTGCACACACCGAGCCCCCTGCACACTGAGCCCCCTGCTCTGAGCCCCCTGCACTGAGCCCCCTGCTCTGAGACACACTCTCTGTCACATTGCCCCTCCCACACACCCATTCCAGTTCCTTCCTAAGAGCTTCAACATCTGTCAGGGCAAAAATGCATGAATAGGAAATACGAGACAACCAGCGCATATGGCGTGCTTATTAAAACCTGAAAGTCCAACTGCGGTTTTAAACTATTGAAAAAAATATTTTGAAATATTGAAAAAATGTTAATGGTTTAATAGTTGTGTTACAGTATACTTATACTTCAAACTGTGCTTGGAAAATACTGGAACATGTAACTAAAGTGAGTGATGTGAAGTACTCAACATGGATGATAAGCAGACTGATATCACACTGTAACAGGGAACGATCTCCAGACAGAAGCATATGCTGAGGAGAGTGAGATTTATTAAGCACAAACCCACTGTCAGAATCGTTAGTGTCCAGGGTCAGGGAGGCAACACGAAGAGTAGCAGGTACATGATAAACAAACAGAAACAAAGCACAAGTGATAAGGAAGAACATGTGGATTAAGAAATCTCACAGACAGAGCACATACAAAAGAGGCATAGAATCATGACAAACAACCACAGAAAACACACACAAACACAAGAAGCCGGTCTAACTAATGGAACGGTGAAAAGCAAAAAGCAAGTCAAGGACTTCAACATGAACGGAGAAAATGAAACACTGACATGCTCCAGGGTAATTGGGCAGCGGAGCTCAGTGGTGAAGGTACTGGATTGGTAATCAGAAGGTTGCTGCTTCAAGTACCACCCCTGCCAATCTGCCCCTGAGCTAGTCCATTAACCCTCAATTACTCAAGTTGTACTCAGTCATGATTATAAGATGCTTTGAATAAAAGTGCCAGATGATGTAAATGTAACCATGTAGACTGGATGCTATGAGGAGCCAACTGTGACACAAATGTCATCACTCACACACACCTCTGTGTTCTTCCCACAGACATTTGTGCTCTTAGTTTCTGTTTTGTTATAACGAGTTAGCCAGCTGTGATCCTTCAGCTGTGATCCACACTTCAGTTCAGTCTCAGACATTATACACATCAGTTACAAGCATGGCAATCACACGCTACACCACAGCAGCCAACTCTGGTGTGTAGCTGCCACTGCATATTTGCAATATTGCACTTTTCAGCGACACATGGTTGTATTTCTTAAGACGCACTCGGGTCTCCAGTGTGGGACATTATTGATGGCAGCCTACCGAGTGCCAGAGGAGCAGAGAGCACAGATCATGGAGTTGAGGGACTACACAATCATGGACTAGGGTTGAATCTAGGGAATGATGGCAGTGTTTCTGGGTGTCTAGTCCTGGATACGCAGGGCTGAAGAGAGAAACATTTCTGCGTGTGTTACTAATCGTCTCAAACACACCAGGACTCCAGTCAACGTTTGTCAAACCCCCACGCAATAGAAGAGTGAGGAAACGTAAACATATTAATATGACAGGGAAGGGTTCATTGGGTCATGGCGAAGATGTGTACAGGACAGCCTTGGAATTCCAAACCTTTCACTGAAGTGTCCTGAAGTGTCCTGAAGTGTCCCAGGCTTATTGCAAGACACACCCAATCTGAAGCAGTGAAAGACACACACACTCTAAAGCAGTGAAAGACACACACTCTAAAACAGTGAAAGACACACACACTCTAAAGCAGTGAAAGACACACACACTCTAAAACAGTGAAAGACACACACACTCAAAAGCAGTGAAAGACACACACACTCTAAAGCAGTGAAAGACACACACACTCTAAAGCAGTGAAAGACACACATACTCTAAAACAGTGAGACACACACACTCTAAAGCAGTGAAAGACACACACACTCTAAAACAGTGAAAGACACACACACTCTAAAGCAGTGAAAGACACACACTCTAAAACAGTGAAAGACACACACACTCTAAAGCAGTGAAAGACACACACACTATAAAACAGTGAAAGACACACACACTCTAAAGCAGTGAAAGACACACACACTCTAAAGCAGTGAAAGACACACACACTCTAAAACAGTGAGACACACACACTCTAAAGCAGTGAAAGACACACACACTCTAAAACAGTGAAAGACACACACACTCTAAAGCAGTGAGACACACACACTCTAAACCAGTGAAAGATACACACACTCTAAAACAGTGAAAGACACACCCACTCTAAAACAGTGAAAGACACACCCACTCTAAAACAGTGAAAGACACACCCACTCTAAAACAGTGAAAGACACACACACTCTAAAACAGTGAAAGACACACACACTCTAAACCAGTGAAAGATACACACACTCTAAAACAGTGAAAGACACACACTCTAAAACAGTGAGACACACACACTTTAAAGCAGTGAAAGACACACCCACTCTAAAACATTGAAAGACACACCCACTCTAAAACAGTGAAAGACACACCCACTCTAAAGCAGTGAAAGACACACCCACTCTAAAGCAGTGAAAGACACACCCACTCTAAAGCAGTGAAAGACACACCCACTCTAAAACAGTGAAAGACACACACACTCTAAAGCAGTGAAAGACACACCCACTCTAAAACAGTGAAAGACACACACACTCTAAAACAGTGAAAGACACACACACTCTAAACCAGTGAAAGACACACACACTCTAAAACAGTGAAAGACACACCCACTCTAAAACAGTGAAAGACACACACACTCTAAACCAGTGAAAGACACACACACTCTAAAACAGTGAAAGACACACACACTCTAAAACAGTGAAAGACACACCCACTCTAAAACAGTGAAAGACACACACACTCTAAACCAGTGAAAGACACACACACTCTAAAACAGTGAAAGACACACACACTCTAAAGCAGTGAAAGACACACTCTAAAACAGTGAAAGACACACACACTTTAAAGCAGTGAAAGACACACCCACTCTAAAGCAGTGAAAGACACACCCACTCTAAAGCAGTGAAAGACACACACACTCTAAAGCAGTGAAAGACACACACACTCTAAAGCAGTGAAAGACACACACACTCTAAACCAGTGAAAGACACACACACTCTAAAGCAGTGAAAGACACACACACTCTAAAGCAGTGAAAGACACACCCACTCTAAAGCAGTGAAAGACACACACACTCTAAAGCAGTGAAAGACACACACACTCTCTCTCTCTCTGCCTGCCACCCCTCATCTTGCCTTCTTTTTCTCTTGTGTGTGTGTGATTTGTGTGTGTGCATGTGTGCCTGTGTGTGTCCGTGAGTGGGAGTGAGTGAGTGTGTGTGTGTGTGGGGGGGACTATCAGGAACATCTGGTGCTGCTGGTGAAAAGGTTCCAGGGGACTAAACTCACTAAACACACATCACACTCTTCCTCACACACATCACACTCTTCCTCACACACTTCACACTCTTCCTCACACACTTCACACTCTTCCTCACACACATTTATCCACAGACATTTCTGCCCTTAGTTTCTGTTTCTTTATAGTCAGATAAACAGCTGTGGTCCTTCAAACACACGTCAGCTCCATCTTGCCATCGTCTTACACACATCTTCATTTGGTCCAGTCCAGATGGTTGTCTGGAGGTCAGCATATGTGTTGTGTAGCAGGTCCAGCATGGCTACCTCTGCTCCACGCACCTGACTGAGTTCAGAGCGGCTGACTGTAATCTGTGGAGTTGAACTCACATTCCCTCCATTAAGACCTGCTGTTGTGGTAAGATTTGCACCCTCCTCCCCTCTCCTCCCCTCTCCTCCCCTCTCCTCCAGCAGGTTTTAAGTCAGCTCCTTTTCTTCCGTTCAGGGTTTCAGGCAGACACACACAGCGGTTAGCGCTCCGTGTTTGGTGTATACCCCTCACACAGCTCTGTGCTCTCTGACGGCGTCTTCTCACACACTTACAGCTTTGTCTTTGATAAACACACACACCTTTCCTCACGTCAGTGTGTAATATGAACTGCTGTTATAATGTGAAAGTACTCTCACTAAGGTTTCTGCTTTCCAAGGCCAACATACTGTACCCAAATGCGTTAAGAGAACCGTGGAGCCCCGCCCTAATGACCGCTGTGGGCGGGAACTACGTGCTGGTCTCAGTCTGCGCTGATAGGGAACCACCGTAGCCGACTCACGTCCTCATACATCTGCTGTGTGTCTCATGTCCTCATACGTCTGCTGTGAGTCTCGCGTCCTCATATGTCTGCCATGAGTCTCACGTCCTCATACGTCTGCCGTGTGTTTCACATCCTCATATGTCTGCCGCGAGTTTCTTTCGTCCTCATACATCTGCTGTGTGTCTCGCGTCCTCATACGTCTGCCGTGACACTCGCGTCCTCATACGTCTGCCGTGACACTCGCGTCCTCATACGTCTGCCGTGACACTCGCGTCCTCATACGTCTGCCGTGACACTCGCGTCCTCATACGTCTGCCGTGAGTATACTCACTGGATTTAAACACCACAGTTCCTTCTGCTTTCTCCTAATAGCACTTCCATGTGCAGCTTAATGGCCACATAATCCCCCCACCCTCCCCACCCACTCCACCCTCCCTAACCCTCTCCACCCACTCCACCCTCCCCACCCACTCCACCCACTCCACCCTCCCCACCCACTCCACCCACTCCACCCTCCCCACCCACTCCACCCACTTCACCCTCCTCACCCTTCCTACCCACTCCACCCACTCCACCCTCTCCACCTTCTCCACCCTCCTCACCCACTCCACCCTCTCCACCCTCCCCACCCACTCCACCCACTCCACCCTCTCCACCTTCTCCACCCTCCTCACCCACTCCACCCTCTCCACCCTCCCCACCCACTCCACCCACTTCACCCTCCCCATCCACTCCACCCACTTCACCCTCCCACTCCACCCTCCCCAACCTCCCCACCCTCTCCCCCTCCCCACCCACTCCACCCACTTCACCCTCCCCAACCTCCCCATTTTCTCCACCCTCCCCACCCACTCCACCCTCCCCACCCTTTCCATGGTCCTTAAGCTCATGTGGAGCCTCAGGTTATCAGGTGTGAGCCTGCAGCCTACTGGCCCACAGTTTAGAGCAGACATGTATCCACTGTGGACTGTCTGACCTTTGACCTTCCTAAAGAGCCGGGGGGGGTATGTAAGTCCCCAAAACACACACCAGTAGTAGAGCAGTTAAAAATATGACATTTATGACAACATATGACACATTTAACAGTGTGAGTGTGGTTACTGCTTCTAAAGCCACTCTTTAAAGGGTTGGCCTATTCAAATAGGTAAAACAAATCAATCAAAACAAACATGAAGCCAGCTTGTCAACAACAACAACAACAACAATAGCATCTATATGTCATTTGTAGTGGTACGTCTGTCCACATACTGCAGTGTCTCCCCAGCTCACCTGGCCTAACCTGCACCATCTCCACTCCACCCCTCACACACTCCACCCGTCTCTCTACCTGAGAGAGCAGGAACAGGAAACTCACTTGTCCAGTACGAAGTAGAGGTCGAATCCTCCGTAGCAGGAGTTCCCGGCCCGCCAGCGTTCACTCTGCCCAGCGCTGGTGACCACTGTCAGCAGCAGCACACACAGCTCAGGCAGGCACACACACATGATCCCGGCAGCACGCGGTCCAGCCCTGCTCCTACACACACCAGCTCAGAGGGAAAGGACTGAACATCTGAATATAGAAGTAACCGCGCAGGCTTCTGGAAGACCGGAGGTGGGGTAGGAAGAGAGGGAGAGAGAGGGAGGGAGGGAGAGAGAGAGGGAGAGAGAGAGTCCAGAGCGCGTACAGAACCTCCCCATCAGTGAGACGTGAGAGCCAGCCCCTCCCACAAGCCAGTGCAGGAATGTCCCGCGTTACTCTGAAGGGTGGGGGGGTGACTAATTAAGCAGAAATCACACAAGTGAAAGAATCACTAAGATCAAAATTTTACTTAAGTAACTGTAACATTGCCTCCTTTGAAACTCAATGTAGTCATTTTGTTTGTGTGGTGTGATGAGCGTAGCAGTGGAGTATGTGACGTGCAGATTACACAGTGCTTCATAGCTCAGCTGGTGTTGAGATGTTTTATAATCAGCCTTCACAGCACAGACAGTAGTTGCACGTATGTGACTGGACACTGTTGACTTGAGTCCTTTTAAAGGAGAAATCCCAGAAAATCACATTCCTTCAGCACTTGGTAGCACTTGGAAAATTGTGCATTGTGTAAGTGTCACATTTAAGGTTACATCCTTGTGAAGAGGTAACTATGGATACCTGTGAGAACTTTAGCTGTACCCACATGCAAACAAACAAAAATACCTTCTCTTTCTGTCTCTCTCTCTCTCTCTCTCTCTCTCTCTGTCCGTGAAGTCTGTGCTGTTTGGAGCATTATGCTTGGAGCTAGCGCCACACAGTGGTGAAGAGCAGTACAGTGTGCAAACAGACTTTCCCTACAACACTGGAGGCTCTACTGACTTGTGCAGTGTTGGTCTTGTGTGTTATCTATTCACTGGGTACAGTGGGAGATGTCCCAGTATGTAGAGACATAGACACAGTCCTGCTCAGGACACACCTGACAATCACACACCTACACTAACGACTGTATTACAGTGTCTACACAACACGACAGCAGAGCGTGACAGCAAGACATCAAGGTGTAGTACCTCCTCCTTAATCTCCAACTCACCTCTGTCTCCATCAGGGTGGAGTACTTCCACCTTAATCTCCAACTCACCTCTGTCTCCATCAGGGTGGAGTACTTCCACCTTAATCTCCAACTCACCTCTGTCTCCATCAGGGTGGAGTACTTCCACCTTAATCTCCAACTCACCTCTGTCTCCATCAGGGTGGAGTACTTCCACCTTAATCTCCAACTCACCTCTGTCTCCATCAGGGTGGAGTACTTCCACCTTAATCTCCAACTCACCTCTGTCTCCATCAGTTTAGGCTTAAGGAGGCTGGATATTCTTTATTACAGGTGAGCAGTAACTAGTCATCCCTGCCTGTGTACCCCCTCCATGTTATCGCCATGGGAACATATACTTGGGGGGGCTAACCCTGTTACACTTATTGCACCAGAAACCAAAGACAGATTCACGAATCTGATTTCATGGCTTGTTGATTTTCATAGCTGTAGAATCCAGCAGGTCAGATAATGATCATTTACATACACTCCCCCAGGAAAGTGTTTTAACACCTTTAGTGTTTACATACATAGCAGATCTTGAACTTTCCTGAGTTCACTGATGTTATGGCCATGGTGACCCTGGGTGACGAGGGCTGGGCTCCCATCCTCCACTATTCCCGAAATCGCTGAGAGAAGTCAAAAGTCTTTCTAAATACTACAAAAACCAAGGACATGTTTGCAGTGGAGCTAGTGGTGAAGGTGCTGGACTGGTAATCAGAAGGTTTCTGGTTCAAATTACACCACTGCGACGTTACCACTGTTGGGTCCCTGAGCAAGACCCTTCACCCTCAAGTTGTACTCACTCATAATTGTAAGTTGCTTTGGATAAAAGAGTCAGCTAAATGCTGTAAATGATTTTTTTTTTAATGATCAAATCTTTAAACTCTACCGTTACGCTTTTAGAGTTTCTTGGTCTTCTACATCTCATGCTGTTTTGGCAGTTCTACTGAGACACAGGAAAAGACCAGAAGGGTTAACCAGGAACAAAGGCCACAGACTGTTAGATAACATCACATTTACAGAGAGAGTGTTGAATAAGGCAAACAGCATTATGGGTGACATGAGGTATTCCTCTTCATCCTAAGACGTGAGGTCCTCCTCTTCCTCCTCAGATGTGTTCCACCACAGAGTTGCCCATGTTTCTGAGCTTCTCCCAGAGCGGTGAGCCTAAAAACATTACACACATACACACACACACACACAGCTTACCAACATCCAGCTTCATAGAGTTCTCCTCCAGTAGCTCTGCCTTCCAACTCTATAGATCAACACTTAGAACCAAAGTTTAGCCCATAACAGAAAAATGTGGTCTGTTCCTTATTATCTGATTGGACATTCCTAACATGTGGCATTAGTTATATGACTTAGAGGTCCTGTTTTGTGAAGTACCCCACCCTGAGTACGCTGAGCAGAAGCTGGGCTGGACAGAGCCTGTCCTTTACCTGTGGGTAAAGACACCCAGGACTCCACCCACAATCACACCCCTCGCTGAGCCTCCGCCCACACCCAACTCCAACACACACCACCTCCCCGACAGGTTCGTGTGTGTGTTTCTGTGTGTGGTATGTGGATGTGTGCTGAATTGTGCAGTGTGTGTGAAACCGGCGGTTCCAGACAGTTCTGGAACAAAGGTTTACTGCTGTACTGGTGTGTGGTGGCCAGAAGAACCCTCTCTAACTGCTGCTCTGTGTGCCCATTCTGAGGCTGCGGCTGCATGCGTGCATATGCTTGCTCCATCATAGTTAACTGAGCCCATAAGGGGTTTAATAATTATGTGTAAGATAAACATGGAATATCACATCATTGGTTTAATGGGTTTTGTTCACCAATAATAAGGCTAGATTGTGTTGCCCTCTGCTCTACCCCCTGCAGGTGCTGCTCCTATGTGGGCCGTCGGGGTTGTGGTCCCCAGGCCATTTCCATCGGCAAGAGCTGTGACAAGTTCGGCATCGTTGTGCAATAACTGGGTCACATGACTGGCTTCTGGCATGAGCACATGCGGCCCGACCGAGACGCACACGTCAGCATCATCGGAGAAAACATCCAGCCAGGTTACACACTCGCACATACACACACACACGATGGGAGTGGTATCTGTCACACACATGTGTCTATGTTCTACGTGGTTGTGTACTGCTGTAATAAACTACATGTCCACTTCATAGTGGCTTTGGTGCATTACAGGTCTGTCAGCAACTCACTGAACACAGAAGGCAAAAACCTTTTGTTTCTATAAGAATGACTAATTCTGGCATTGAGCCTCAGTGTGTTGGGGGTTGTACTGCACGCTCGGAGCTGCTCAGAGATTCTCTCACATAAAACTACCTCTAAAAAGAGTGATCCTTTAACAACACTCCAGTACAAACAGCTTTACTACAAAATCATGATGTCAAATTACTTTGCGGTCACTTTATTGGTGTGCAGTTGTGGGCTGGTTACTGTCTTTCCTCACCAGCTGCTCTGGCACTGATGCCCAGAACTGCCCAGGTCTATTTAAGGACATGGACAGGACTCCTGTGGACTGGTCAGGGACTGGCTGGGTGTCCTTAAAGTGAACTTCCCCGGCTGGCCAATTAGTGTTCTCCTTGAAACACCTTGGGAAAGTCCAGCTGTCCACATGTCCAGCTGTCTTGGCAGCCTTGGTGTAATGAAGATCTGTGGAGATGACAAACACAGAGAGAAATTTTGGATGAACGAAAGCAGCAGATTGTAACATGAATAAACCTTCTTGGTCTCAGTGGAATCTTGTGTAGGTTTGAGAAGCGGAAACTCCAACAAGGACACTGGACCTTTTTCTTTTGAGGGCTTTTTTTTTTTAGATAATTACAGTGTCCAGAAAGCCACTGTACCCTCTGAGAAGTTGTAAGTTCAAGCTGTTTTATCGCGGGACATGTTGGCTCACATTTCTCAGCTGTTTCTGCAACTGAAAAAACAGCAGAAACTCAGCATGACAGGCTGATCGCTGGGCTGATCGCTGGGCTGATCGCTGGGCTGATCGCTGGGCTGATTGCTGGGCTGATCGCTGGCGTGACCTGTCTTATCGACAGTGTCCAAGTTTCTACCTGTTTGTGGGTTTCTCTGACGAATAATCCTGCTGTTACCCCTGTTGAAAGTGTGTTTCTGTTAGTTATGTGAGTAAGCCTTGCTTGCTTTGTATGTATGCGCGCATGGTATTGGTGGTATGTGTGTATTATGTTGGTGTATGGTGTGTGTGTGTGGTGGGTGTGTGCATTGTGTGGTGTGTGTGCGCTCTAGGTCAGGAGAGTAAATTTCCTGAAGATGGAGTTAGGAGAGGTGAACTCCTTGGATGAAGAGTACGACTACAACAGCATCATGCACTACACCAGAAACGCCTTCTCCAGGTGTGTAGACCTTCTTGAGGTGTGCACTAACACTAGACCTTCTCCAGGGGTGCAGACGTTCTCCTGGTGGGTGCACTAACACCTCTGTAGACCTTCTCCAGGTGTGTGGGGTGTTTTTTGGCCTCCAGGTTATCAGAACATTTACTTGAAGTTTTTCTGACTGGTTTTCTGTGTTTTATAGAGACATCTTTTTCGATACAATTCTCCCTCGTTATGATGTCAGCGGGGCCCGACCTCCCATTGGTCAGCGGATGAGGTTAAGTAAAGGGGACATTGCACCAGCCCAGAAGCTCTACAAGTGTCCCAGTAAGTAGACTACACACTGCAGACTGGAGACGCGTATCCCACAGGCCGTTGGGGCAGTGGGAGCTCCAGGAAGCTCAGGAGCCCTCTGGGTCTTCCTCTGTATTACATCATTCCTGCTCCGTAACGGACGGACTGGCCATTCCTTTCCTTCCTGCCAGTGTGCAGGAAATTTCCCTTCATGTCCCATAATTAAGCATTGTGGTGTTTCTTTGTAGTGGATATCAGGGACAAACGTATTACAAATGACAAATGTAATAAGCTGCGCTGTGTTGTGCTGTGGTGACGGAGCTGACAGAGGTGTCCCTCATGCTGTGTTGCACTGAGCTGTGGTGATGGAGGTGTTCCTCGTGGTGTGCTGTGTTTCTAACATTCTTCAGCTCTTTGATCAGCGTGTGGTGGGAGCCTGCAGGATGGCCCCGGCAACTTCTCCTCTCCCGGGTCCCCGAACGGCTACGCCACCTACGCCCACTGCGCCTGGAGCATCTCCGTCATCCCCGGGGGAGAAGGTGTGATGCATTCCTTCTCCTCTCAGACCTCCCTGAGATCCACCTGTCCATAGTGGTTAGATATAGTGCTAACCCACTAGTTCATCAAAGGACTTCATATCTTAGGGGCTGTGTTGGTCACAATCACAGTCATGTGTGTAACAGTGCATGCTAATCACAGGCCTGTGTGTTATATTTCTGGTTGGACTGGAAGCAGTTATTAACCTGTTACAGTCCATTACTAGTCTGTCAGTCAGCTGACAACCTCCCATTCCATCTTACAACCTCACAGTCTTGGTGACAGCCGAGACCAACTCTGTCGTGTTTGGAAAGTGATGGTAGATTCCCGTCCTGTCTCTCTTCTGTCTTGTGTCCCTGAGATTGTCCTTAACTTCCAGTCTATAGACCTGTACCGAAGCCATCTGTGTTGGTACGACCGCGTTGAGGTCAGAAATGGATACTGGTGGAAATTCCCGTTAAAAGGTTCTTCACTTTCCTGATCACTTGAATTCCTTCTAAAACCGCTTGTGGAAGTCCTAGTGAGCACTATGAGCAGCTTGGTCCGTGATGTCCGGAATATGGTGAGGTGCAGTCCGGCACGTCTCTCTGCCCGTCTGTCTGCTGCTGGCCCTGTTTGATTGACATTTCTGTGTGTGACTGTTGTTTTCTGATTGGTCCAGAGCCCCTGGTTTCCACAGACAGTCGGCTGTGATTGAGTTCCGCAGCAGCAGTAACTAGGTGGGGAAGGGATTCTCCGCCAGCTACGACGGTACACTTCTCCTATGCCCTAGCTCCCCTAACACCCTATCCTCTACCTTCCTCTTCCACGCCAATTTAAAATTTAAATAATCATTATATTTTCAATCACTATTGACTTCTGCATTAGTGATAATCAAATTATTAATCACTTTATACTACAAATACAGAGAGAGTGAAAACAGAAGAATCCTTGAATCATAAACATTGAACACAGAGATCAGTTGGGTTGTCCTGAGGTCCACATCCAGGCTGCGTGAGAATCTGACTGTCAGACCCTGATCCTCTCAGGCTAGTTTAATGCGTGTGGTTCTCTCCCCAGCCATTTGTGGTGGTGAGATCCACAGAGACTGTGGACAGATTCAGTCCTCCAACTATCCTGGCGACTACTGTCCCAACAAAGTGTGTGTGTGGAAGGTGACGGTGGCTCTGGGGTTCCACGTGGGTCTGCGTTTCCAGTCGTTTGGGGTGAGGGGCAGTCTGTAGACCTGCTGGCCAGCACCACGTCTTGGAGGCGGAGGGTGTGGGGAAGCTGAAAGGACATAACAGTGCTGTTTGCCCTGCTGCGCAGATCAAGAGACATGACAACTGCACCTGCGACTACCTTGAGGTGCAGGACGGATGAATGGATAGCAGTCCTCTCCTCGACCGTTTCTGTGGCAACCAGATACCCGACAACATCGAGGCCAGCTCCAGCCAGCTGTGGCTACTGTTCATGTCAGATGGCTCTGTCAACAAGGAGCAGATTGCAGCCAATTTCTTCACAGGTAAAGGTACCGCTCGGGCACGATGGGCATCACACAGAACGTGGTTCCTGTATTCCACCAGTCTCTGAGCAGTGAGATATCTCTTTACAGAAACATCTCAGCTCAATAAACATTTATATAGTGTTTTTACAGAAACATTTAATGTCTTTTCTGTTTTTCTGTGTCTTCTGTAAATGGGTTTTCTCACTGACATCATGGACAGGTCATGCAGTAATATCATTTTCCCTTTACATTCATACACAGCTTCACTGTTGGTTTTATATCAGATATATTGTTTTCTATTGTTTGTCTGTCTGTTTTCGTTTCTGTGACTGATGAGTGCTCCAGGCCTGATGAGGGCCAGTGTGAACAGCGATGTGTCAACATTCTGGGTAGCTACCGCTTTGTGTGTGAGCCCGGCTACGAGCTGGCGCCTGACCACTGTGAGGGTGAGTGCAGACTGATTTATGAACACATAACATGCACATACTCACTCTTTCTCACTCTTTCACTCACACACACAGTCTCACTCTCTTACACACAGACACTCTCTTACACACAGACACACACACACACACATCTGCATCCAAACTCTAAACACACACACAATCATAAACATACATACATGCATCTGCACATGAACACCTAACTATACACACACACACACACAGTATGCACCCACCTCAGAGCACTCTGCACATGAACACCTAACTATACACACACACACACAGTATGCACCCACCTCAGAGCACTCTGCACATGAACACCTAACTATACACACACACACAGTATGCACCCACCTCAGAGCACTCTGCACATGAACACCTAACTATACACACACACACACAGTATGCACCCACCTCAGAGCACTCTGCACATGAACACCTAACTATACACACACACACACAGTATGCACCCACCTCAGAGCACTCTGCACATGAACACCTAACTATACACACACACACACAGTATGCACCCACCTCAGAGCACTCTGCACATGAACACCTAACTATACACACACACACACAGTATGCACCCAACTCAGAGCACTCTGCACATGAACACCTAACTATACACACATACACACACAGTATGCACCCACCTCAGAGCACTCTGCACATGAACACCTAACTATACACACACACACACAGTATGCACCCACCTCAGAGCACTCTGCACATGAACACCTAACTATACACACACACACACAGTATGCACCCACCTCAGAGCACTCTGCACATGAACACCTAACTATACACACACACACACAGTATGCACCCACCTCAGAGCACTCTGCACATGAACACCTAACTATACACACACACACACAGTATGCACCCACCTCAGAGCACTCTGCACATGAACACCTAACTATACACACACACACACAGTATGCACCCACCTCAGAGCACTCTGCACATGAACACCTAACTATACACACACACACACAGTATGCACCCACCTCAGAGCACTCTGCACATGAACACCTAACTATACACACACACACAGTATGCACCCACCTCAGAGCACTCTGCACATGAACACCTAACTATACACACACACACACACACACAGTATGCACCCACCTCAGAGCACTCTGAGTGTTTTGTGGGAGTTTCCATGAATTATGGCATTTCTGCCAATTATGGCAGAATTTCCTTCAGTCTTTAGGCATGTCACATCAAGGGTTATCATAACTCATACAACCCTACCGAGAGTCAGGTCAGGTCAGTAAGCTTTATTGTCATGGCCATATGCAATAAGAGTTTTGCCAAAGTGGTATTACAATAATTAAGGAAATTAAAAGCTCTCTTATAATAAAGAACTAATAGGTATGAAATAATCATTGGAAGAAGTCAAATGAAAGGAAAATAAGTACATAATAAGGATTGGGGCAAAAACTAATTAGATAAGTAGATAAAGGTGTTTATAAACTGGGCAATATGGTATGGAGGTGTGTGGGGAGTCTGTTTGGTTGGGCTCCTCTCTGTCCCTCATCTTATGCAGGCAGACATGCATTGCCCAGATAAAGCACTGCTTTCTTTTTCACCCAATAGGATGGACAGTTTGTCAGTGTTTTCTTTCTCTCTCTCTTCCTCCCATCACACACACACTCTCTCTCTCTCGCTCTCTTCCTCCCATCTCTCTCTCTCTCTCTCTCTCTCTCTCTCTCTCTCTCTCTCTCTCTCTCTCTCTGATGCCAGTAGCTGCCTGTGGAGGCTTCATTACCAAGCTGAATGGTTCTTTCTCCAGCCCTGGAGAGGCTGTTTAGGGACAGTGTATAACTGTGTTAAGATCAAAGAATATGTCATATTTACACAAAATGACTAGATGTAGTCAACAGATCAATGTTTTATTCCTGCTAAAATTTTGAACTTTCTGTCCTGTGACACTTGCGAATGTTGCATGTTTCAGAGAAAGGGTGAGGAGATGGGAGGAGAGGTGTGTTTCAGGTGTGTATGACTTCTTTGCCTGGTGTGTTTCAGGTGTGTATGACTTCTTTGCCTGGTGTGTTTCAGGTGTGTATGACTTCTTTGCCTGGTGTGTTTCAGGTGTGTATGACTTCTTTGCCTGGTGTGTTTCAGGTGTGTAAGTACGACTTTTTGGAGGTCCACAGTGGCCCCTCCTCTGGCCTCAGACTCCAGGGCAGGTTCTGTGGCAGCTCCAAGCCCGAGGCTGTCACCTCCTTCTTCAGCCACATGCGCGTGGAGTTCAGGTCCGACAACGCCGTGTCCAAGAGGCTTCAAAGCCCTGTTCTTCTCCGGTGTGTACACCGACCCGGAGCCCTTAGATCAGCCTCAACCTCACACACGCACACGCACACACACACGCAGACACACACAAATGCACACAGACACACACACTTGGTATTTGTCTAATGCGGGCTACTCTAGAGCTACAGGTTAGAGTGTCTTTCTGGCCGTGACAGCTCTGCTGTGTAAGATCTCTCTTCACTCTTTCGTTGTTCGCTGTCACGCTGCAGATGTAGACGAGTGCTCACAGGACAATGGCAGGTGTCAGCAGGACTGTGTCAACACATTTGGCAGCTACACCTGTCAGTGCTGACAAGGGTTCGTCCTGCACAAAAACAAACACAGCTGCAGGGAAGGTGCATACTCCTCCCACACTTCCTGCTGCCTCTCTGCTGTCAGACCGCTCTGAGTAGTATAATAATAATAATAATAATAATAATAATAATAATAATAATAATAATAATAGCAGCTTTGAGAAGCAGGTATACTAAACACTGTATTAATACACAACCAGGATAAAGTAACCGCAGACCAGACCGATAGCTGGAACAAATATTAAAGTTTATTATTAGACTGGTATGAGTAAAGTGCCCCTTTCTGGGTTATAGTGCACTCGCGCGCTGAGACTACCTCATCGTCTATTATCAAGGAAGTCTCGCGTCATCAGAGGCGCGCGATAGCGGTTTGATCGCTCAGATAGCAGGCTGAACTGCTGAGGGAAAAGTCCAAAATTATTTTTAGTGCACGTCAAATATAGTAAACATAAAACAGGAAGCCATGAAAGTTTATACCCTGTGTTGGATTCATTTTTATTATTTTTGTTTTATGCCTCGAATATTAATGTTGATGAATTGAGTGTGTGCCTGTTGTAAAATTGTGGGTGAATTCTTTAAGCACGCGAGCTTGAGCGTGACAGCACAACGGTAAATCAAGCAGAACATCAACCACTCCGATCACGTCAAAAGCCCGCTCATGTTCTGTTATACATAAACACAATGCTTTAAAGAAACAACAATAAATGGATGATTTTATGTGTGCCGAGAGAGAAATAATCGCATAAGAAAACATCAGCGCCGTTTCGGTAACTTTAATGTGTCCAGCTCCGGGGCGGGAATTCGGGCAGTACGCTGCTTCCGCCAAAATAAAAACACCAACTTTTCATTACATAATGCCTTGTGGTGCCAGAGCCAGCAGACAAGACCAACAAGACTCTAGCAGTGCTTATAGCACTGAGCCAACCATGTGACAGCCAATCAGCTATTAGAATTAAAAAGCAGGGGTAAGGGTGGAGCTGTTGTAGAGCTGTTGCTGGGATGTTGAGGTGTTGTGTTGCTGGGCTGTTGTCTGTCTGTGTTTATGTTCCAAGCCGGCTGTGACCAGGTGATCACCACTGTGTCTGGCACCATTACAAGCCCCAACTGGCCAAATAAATACCCAGTAAGAAGTCCTGCACCTGAGCCCTCTCAACCACACCTGGACACTGCAACAAACTGGTACCTCCACCATCAGCATGCAGTCAAACTTCACCTTTGCACTGACACCATTTATGGCCAGTGTCTTGTGCAGTGCGCCTGCCCTGTGGACGTCTGTGTGTGTGTGTGTGTGTGTGTGTGTGTCTCTCTCTCTCTCTCTCTCTCTCTCTCTCTCTCTCTCTCTCTCTCTCTCTCTCTCTGTCTCTCTCTCTGAAGCCCTTGCCTGTCCTCTCCAATGGTGATCAGATGTTCCTGTGTTTCTTCTCCAACAGCTCAGTGCAGAGGAGGGACTTCGAGGTGTATTACGCAGCAGGTGACGTCTCCTCACAGGCGCCAGCAGAAAACTAGTCTGCTGGTGGTCTCGGTCTCTGGGGTTAAAACATTCTCGCTGTCCCCTGTGGAGTGTGGAGGAAACCTACAGGCTGAGGTGAGGACCAGAGACGTCTACTCATGGGCTCAGTTTGGCGACAACAACTACGCGGGCGCGTTGGACTGCCAGTGAGTGATCTCGGCAGAGAAGGGCTACGGCGTGGAGCTGGAGAAGGAGGAGGGCTGTGGTTATGACCACGTGGAGCTGTTTGATGGGGCAGATGCTGAGGCTCCTTTCCTGGGACGCGACTGTGGCTCTGGTGTAAAGCTAAATACATCCTCCACACCTCGGCACACACGCGATCCCCTCCACACCCTCCACACACGCGATCCCCCCCACCCCCACAAACGCACACCTCCGCACACACGCGAGTCTCGGGGTCAGCACACCATACAAAGCAGCAAAAGAGCCAGTTGTTTACGGTTCATCTCCCTACAACTGCAACCATGTGTGGTTATAGATCTGGATGACAGGATCTGCGGTCCCAATGCAGTCAGGCTGGATTGGTGTCTGGGGTCTCCAGTCTGACCCAAGCCACCTGTGTGGCGTCTTTACGGCAGAACTTTAAGGCCTGTGTGTTCCTGCTGTGTTCCAGCCTTCAGAGAAGATCCACTCGGCCGGTGACGCCATCACCATCAGGTTCTACTCAGACGATACGATCAGTAAAAAGGGCTTCCATGTGCGCTACACCAGCACCAGACACCAGGACTTGTTGCACACCAGCGACTGACATGCTTTCCTGTTTGGAGTAGCTCCAGAGCAGATAGTTTACATGGTGATGAGCCAGCCTAAGTCCTCACACAAGCGCTGTTGTCTGGTTCTACTCTACAGAGCCAACTCCGCCCCTAACCCTGCCCCCTCCCAGGCTGTGTGCAGTGAGGCCAGTCCCATCACATCCTGATTTATGACCTTAGTTAACCCCTCTGGCTCTGAAGCGAAGAAAAATGGAGCTCTTACTATGAATGTTGCTGTAGAGTAACTCTTAAGTCTACCGATAGCTGGGTGTGTGAGGGTGCCAGCTGAGGAACACATGAATTCTGTTGCTGCTGGAGGGCAGCAGTCCTGGATAAATTCTGCACCACTGCAGTTCTTCTGCCCTCAGACCTTTAGGACAGAGCTTCTGAGCACTCTATTGGCTGGCTGCTCTGTGAGAGAGGCTCACTCAGTAAATATTCACTGATCCGTTTCAGCTCCTTCACTACATTTAAACTGTAACAGTGCAGTAAAGAGCTGTGATTTTAAAGGTCTAATAAACGTCTCCCAAGATGCCAAACGTTGACTCATTTATTCTGTCTGGGTGAGATTTAGGGTCCATCTCAGCTATAGGGTGCCAGTACAACAGGACAAGCATTCAGCAGTGGGACATGTGCACCTCCTAGTGTGCACCAGTGGTACTGCGCATAGCTAGGCGTAGATAGATACAGGGTTACGTGGTCGGAGGTCAAATTTCATTGTCTGAATGCACACTCACTTGTGACAACTATGGTTGTCAGATATTCAGAAAATGAATTAATAGAATTAATTGTATTGATATTTTATTGATATCTGTTCACAAGATTACACTCCTGAACACCCCATTACACATGTGACTGTCGATGGTGATCTGGATATGAAAAACTGCTGATCAGTGATTGGTCCATGTTGTTTGACTGAATTCAATCACTTCATCTGAAACTCTCTTTTCATCTCTCTCGCACTCTCTCATTTGTAGGGATGTAGTTTCAGTTCAAAAACTAACCCCTGATTGGGTAATGGGGTGTCTTTCAAAACTCAGAACTAACTGAATGTAAACGGCCTGAGTCCTTATAAAACATTCAGACTGTTAGATTACAAAAATAAAGCATGCTTTTACTGTACTGTTACAAATATATAGATACATATAAAAAGGTAAACAGGTAGACTAGTTAAAGTAAATATGTAGCTTACAAAGATCTGTCCTGAATTCACAGACATCTCAGAGCATGTTGACTAACTTCTGTCAGTTGACAATGTTTGTGAGGTTTATGGTAACAACGTGATTTGGGATATGTGCTGTTACTCTGAGATGATTTCATGACCTGCATTAACAAACTATCTCGTCATCTCGGTCCAGCCAGAGCAGTACAGGTTTATTCTGATCCTAGATCAGTTTAGATAAGCATTCATTGCCTTGGTGCAGAGATGCTCAAATCTTGCCACCCTCAGCCACTGATGTGGAGCTTCACTGCACTAGTGTGTGTGTGACGGCCTCAAATCTTTGGTGTAAAAACTTTGAGAGGCTCGTTCTCATGAACCTTGTCCAAGAAGCCAAGGTTGAAGTAGGGATAGAGCGTCTCGGTGAAGGTGTCCCGAAATGTGTAGAGGTGCGTCATGCTCTCCGCGTTGTAGAAGGACACCAGGCCTCTCTTATAGTCCAGGTACACACCGATGCGGTCCAGCTGCTCATCCAGGCTCAGGACAGTAGGGGGCGCCGTACCAGCCATGTACTGCACCCCGTAGGACAGCGAGATGGTCCAGAAGCCGTTAGTGGGCGTGGCCTTGATCAGGCCCTTCCTGGGCACTGACTCACGGGCCACGCCCACCTTCCACACGGTGCTGCTACACACCTCGATCTCCCAGTAGTGGCGTCCATGCGTGAAGCCCTGGCTGCCCAACAGGGACAGTGCAGCGTTGAAGCGCTGAGGGTTGTCCTGTGCTGAGCTGTTGAACGTCTGGTAGCGCACGCACGTCAGCGACGGCGTCAGGCTCAACCACGGGTTCGCTGTGCTCGAGTTGAACGTGATGGAAGATGGCACTGCACAGAAGAAGAAGAGGATGAAGGTGTGAGTGAGAGGACTGTACAGGGCCCAGGACAGCAATTTGTTGAGAAATGTCTATCTGTCTATCTGACTGTCTATCTGACTGTCTATCTATCTATCTATCTATCTATCTATCTATCTATCTATCTATCTATCTATCTATCTATCTATCTATCTATCTATCTATCTATCTATCTATCTATCTATCTATCTATCTATCTATCTATCTATCTATCTATTACAGGTATAACAGGTCCTTATATCTAATTACTAAAACACCCTGGGTCTGAGTTTTTTATGATGTGTGGTGGTGTTCTCTTTCCTGCACTATGAAGAAAAGATTGGGTCACATTATTTTGTGTATGCTAATGAGCGCTGCTCTCATTCAGTTGATGGCTGATGGGGTTGGACACTGAAACACACTGAACTGACCACCACAGAGTGCTAGTGTTTATTCAAGACAGTTACCTTTTTACTTTTTTGTAAAATGGCTTCAGAACTACAACTACTACTGATGATGATGATGATAATAATACTAGACTATAATTAGTGTGAAAGGAACATCTATTCACATGATTAAGTCAAAGAATAAAAGCCAGAAAAGTGAAATGTAGGTCACATTACAGAATTACACTGAATCTGTAAAACATTTTTCTTTTTACACTAGAGGTCGTAATTGAGCACAATCACAAGTACTCTTTTTACAGCCTCTGTGTAAAAGTGTTGTGGTAGAGGTAACCTCTGACCTGGGTATGTGTGTTGTATTAGAGAGGTGACCTCTGACCTGGGTACGTGTGTTGTATTAGAGAGGTGACCTCTGACCTGGGCACGTGTGTTGTATTAGAGAGGTGACCTCTGACCTGGGTACGTGTGTTGTATTAGAGAGGTGACCTCTGACCTGGGCACGTGTGTTGTATTAGAGAGGTGACCTCTGACCTGGGTACGTGTGTTGTATTAGGTGACCTCTGACCTGGGTACGTGTGTTGTATTAGGTGACCTCTGACCTGGGTACGTGTGTTGTATTAGAGAGGTGACCTCTGACCTGGATAAATGCTTCCTTTCAGGCACTTCCATACTCGGTACTGGAGTGGTCCAGCAAATCGGCCCTCACACAGCTGTGGTCGCGTCAGCACGGGCTTCTCAAACTTCAGAGGCTGCCTGCTTCAGACAATACAAGCTCAGACTCGGAGACGCCGGAGGCTGCACACAGAAGGGAAGCAACGTGTGCGGCACGCACTCACCTCTGAAGGAGACTCTTTATAGTCTGTGTGGAGAGAGAGACAGGAAACAGAAGGCTGATTAGTTTGGCAGGCGCTTGAGGAATCGGGGGGTGGGGGGGTGTTTTCCATATGAGATCAGACCTCTCCACCCAGACCCTCTTGCTCTCTGGAAATCCCCCTGCCCTGATAAGCCCCTCTATCTCCTCCAATCAGAAAGAGAATGACATCACTAAATTAAATTCTGCTGCCCAGCCCCCCGCACCCAGCCCCCGACCTCACAAAGCAAACCGGGGTCATTTCCTCACATGAGCTGCTGTGTATTTCTGAATCTGGACTGATCAACTGATGCGTGTCTGTCATCTTTATCGTTCTGAAGGACGCAGAACTCAGAAGTCTTAAGTGAAACTAAGGCGCACCCTCACTGAGCTCCAAAACCAAACCCCACAGCACAGTGGGAGACGTGCACCCACGTAGCCCCACAACAGACCATGTGTATTAGACTCATCTGGATTCAGTTCTCAGATGTTTCAAATGTTTCCATCTCCTCATGGTTATTTCCACACTGTGTGTGTGTGTGTGTGTGTGTGTCTTGTAGACTAAACCTGAGCTCTGTGTGTGTGTGTATTGTAGACTGACCCTGAGCTCTGTGTGCATGTGTGTGTGTACTGTAGACTGAACCTGAGCTCTGTGTGTGTGTATTGTAGACTGACCCTGAGCTGTGTGCATGTGTGTGTGTACTGTAGACTAAACCTGAGCTCTGTGTGTGTGTGTATTGTAGACTGACCCTGAGCTCTGTGTGCGTGTGTGTGTGTACTGTAGACTGAACCTGAGCTCTGTGTGTGTGTTGTAGACTGACCCTGAGCTCTGTGCGTGTGTGTGTGTGTGTGTATTGCAGACTGACCCTGAGCTCTGTGTGCGTGTGTGTGTGTGTATTGCAGACTGACCCTGAGCAGTGTGTATGGGTCCTGCTCGCTGAGTTTTTCCTCAATGTCAGCAAGAGCTCGGCGGAGCCGTGAGATCTCTACACACAGCAGGGCCTTGTGCTCGTCCAGGCGGATCAACTCGCGCCTCTCCTCCGTCTTCAGCTTCACCTGCAGGAGTTTCTCCTCCTGGTAGAGGAGCTGGTGCAGGTCACAAAACTGAGCCTCAATCCGCTGCTTCAGGTCTGCAGTGTGCTCCTGAATCAGACAGTCTGATCAGACCCTACCAATACTCACCATGAGAGAACATGACAGAAAATCTGATCATCAGTAATCAGACCCTATATCTACTGCTGATCAAACTACATTTGTTAGCTTCAGCTCAGAGTCACACTTGCTCAGGTCTTAACCGGGTCAGGGCCGGTGATGATGATAATAAACACACACTAATAGAGCTGACAAGGGTCCCAAGGACCATAGTGTCCTGGCCCGAGTGTGTACGGGGCCGAGTGTGTATCTCAGATGTTTAGAGAGCTGGAGTGTGTGGAGAGGAAGGGTAAGTAATGTAAGATGTCCTGCACTAACATCTTCATCACTTCAGTTACCTTCAGCTTCTTCACCTCATCCTCCGTCTCCCTCTCACACTGCAGCGCCGTGTTCAGCTCTGTCTGCAGCGCGCTGGCCGAGCTGCTCAGTGATGTCTGGCCAACACAGACAGACAGACAGATGTCATTCCTCAACACAGACAGACAGACAGACAGATGTCATTCCTCAACACAGACAGACAGACATCATTCTTTGTAGCTGCGTGCAAGCCCCCCCCACCCCCCAGTGCTACACTCCCCAACACTGTGCCCCCATGATGATACCCCACTAACGCAACCCCCCTGACGCTACGCCCCCTCCATGACACACCCTCCAATGCCTGCATGTCACACATTCACAAGCATATGTAACACAGTCATATGTAACACGTGTTATTTCTCTGCACAACTGCTGGATGAAACTGTTAAAGTCACCAGCGACTACATGCCACAAGCCCCTACCATACCTGCTGTGTTTCTGACACACACGCGATGTAAAGTTCTTACCCTGTATCTCTGCTGTGCCTCCTGGATACACACCAGCGCGTGAGTGCGATGTTCCTGAGAGACCCCACAGATCAGACACACGAGTTCTTGGTCTTCTTCACAGTACAGCTTCAGCTCTTCGCGATGGCGGGCACAGCGTGGAAGAGCGGGCACCACATCCAGCACCGACGCCCCACGCCCACTGCTCTCCTCCAGACCCTGGCAGTAGCTCTCCACAATGTTGGCCACGATGCGGTTGGACCGGTAGCTCTGGCCAGGAAACACCTTCCGGCACTGAGGGCAGGAGCCTGTGGCGGCCTGGCCCTGGGGGCTGGGGTTGGCCCAGTAGCCCGTGATGCAGGTCTTGCAGAAGGTGTGGTCGCAAGGTAGAGACACAGGCTGCTTGAACAGATCCAGACAGATGGAGCAGGTGAGGTCTCGGCTCAGACGCTGGGTTGCGATGTCGCATCGCGCCCGCTGCTTCTCCGCCTTGTCCTGCTTGGACCAGCTGCTGCACCTCGGGTCTGGTTTGGACATCGGGTCTGGTTTCGACATCGGGTCGGGTTTGTCGAGATCTTTCCTGGACCACGTCGCACTCATGTGTGTGCGCTCTGAGCTCTTCTTCTCGCTGTGAGAGTTAGTCTGGTTGTGAGAGGCAGCTTTAAATTTGGAGTGTCTTTTCTTTTATCATGCTCTCCCCCTTCTCTCTCTCTCTCTCTCTCTCTCTCTCTCTCTCTCTCTGTTTCTGTTCCTCCGTCTGATTGCTGGGCTCAGCCCATTCTTCCTGTTGACTGTGGGAAATGAAAGGGGATTTGCGTAGGCGGCCCGAGTCTCCAGTTAAACTCAGAGATTCCAAGTGTGTGTGTGTGTTTGAGTGTGTGTGTGTTTGAGTGTGTGTGTTTGAGTGTGTGTGTGTTTGAGTGTGTGTGTGTGTTTGAGCCAGTTACTCTCTTGCTCCTTGAGGTTGAGATCAGCCTCTGAGCTACTATCTCTACTTTGTTGATTGTAGGGTAGAGCAGCAGAGGAGAAAGTGTTCCCTCACTGCAGTGAACAAGCACTTGGCTGAGGCTCGCAGCCTAATGGAGACACTGTACTTGTGTCAGACTACAGTGTGATGCAAACCCCACATGCCTGCTTCATCCTCTGTGGGTCTTTCAGTGCAGTTATGGAGGATGGGATTGGTAGATGCCTGAAGAAAAACACACACTCCTAAGGTTTTGGAATAAACTCACTCCCTCGTAAGGTTTTGGAATAGACTCACTCCCTCGTAAGGTTTTGGAATAAACTTGCTCCCTTGTAAGGTTTTGGAATAAACTCGCTCCCTCGTAAGGTTTTGGAATAAGCATATATATCCAATAATGCTCCATAGTAAATGAGATTCTTGCAAGAGACAATAATTATACTTACTTCATTGCCATTGGTGAGCAATAATTTGAAACAAGCGGTTTTACATCCATTAAACTTTAAACTAGAGTAAAAAAAAAAGACAGGATAAACCCTAATCCTAGTAAAGTACAGAGGACAGGATGAACCCTAATCCTAGTAAAGTACAGAGGACAGGATGAACCCTAACCCTAGTAAAGTATACAGGACAGGATGAACCCTAATCCTAGTAAAGTACAGAGGACAGGATGAACCCTAACCCTAGTAAAGTATACAGGACAGGATAAACCCTAATCCTAGTAAAGTACAGAGGACAGGATGAAGCCTAACCCTAGTAAAGTATACAGGACAGGATAAACCCTAACCCTAGTAAAGTACAGAGGACAGGATGAACCCTAATCCTAGTAAAGTACAGAGGACAGGATGAACACTAACTCTAGTAAAGTACAGGGGACAGGATGAACCCTAATCCTAGTAAAGTACAGAGGACAGGATGAACTCTAATCCTAGTAAAGTACAGAGGACAGGATGAACTCTAATCCTAGTAAAGTACAGAGGACAGGATGAACCCTAACCCTAGTAAAGTACAGAGGACAGGATGAACCCTAACCCTAGTAAAGTACAGAGGACAGGATGAACCCTAACCCTAGTAAAGTATACAGGACAGGATGAACCCTAACCCTAGTAAAGTATACAGGACAGAATTAACCCTAATCCTAGTAAAGTACAGAGGACAGGATGAACCCTAACCCTAGTAAAGTATACAGGACAGGATAAACCCTAACCCTAGTAAAGTATACAGGACAGGATGAACCCTAATCCTAGTAAAGTACAGAGGACAGGATGAACTCTAATCCTAGTAAAGTACAGAGGACAGGATGAACTCTAATCCTAGTAAAGTACAGAGGACAGGATGAACCCTAACCCTAGTAAAGTACAGAGGACAGGATGAACCCTAACCCTAGTAAAGTACAGAGGACAGGATGAACCCTAACCCTAGTAAAGTATACAGGACAGGATAAACCCTAATCCTAGTAATGTACAGAGGACAGGATGAACCCTAATCCTAGTAAAGTACAGAGGACAGGATGAACTCTAATCCTAGTAAAGTACAGAGGACAGGATGAACCCTAACCCTAGTAAAGTATACAGGACAGAATGAACCCTAACCCTAGTAAAGTACAGAGGACAGGATAAACCCTAACCCTAGTAAAGTACAGAGGACAGGATGAACCCTAACCCTAGTAAAGTACAGAGGACAGGATGAACCCTAACCCTAGTAAAGTATACAGGACAGGATGAACCCTAACCCTAGTAAAGTACAGAGGACAGGATGAACCCTAATCCTAGTAAAGTATACAGGACAGGATGAACCCTAACCCTAGTAAAGTACAGAGGACAGGATGAACCCTAACCCTAGTAAAGTATACAGGACAGGATGAACCCTAACCCTAGTAAAGTATACAGGACAGGATGAACCCTAACCCTAGTAAAGTATACAGGACAGAATGAACCCTAATCCTAGTAAAGTACAGAGGACAGGATGAACTCTAATCCTAGTAAAGTACAGAGGACAGGATGAACTCTAATCCTAGTAGAGTACAGAGGACAGGATGAACCCTAACCCTAGTAAAGTACAGAGGACAGGATGAACCCTAACCCTAGTAAAGTACAGAGGACAGGATGAACCCTAACCCTAGTAAAGTATACAGGACAGGATAAACCCTAATTCTAGTAAAGTACAGAGGACAGGATGAACCCTAATCCTAGTAAAGTACAGAGGACAGGATGAACTCTAATCCTAGTAAAGTACAGAGGACAGGATGAACCCTAACCCTAGTAAAGTATACAGGACAGAATGAACCCTAACCCTAGTAAAGTACAGAGGACAGGATGAACCCTAATCCTAGTAAAGTATATAGGACAGGATGAACCCTAACCCTAGTAAAGTATACAGGACAGGATAAACCCTAACCCTAGTAAAGTACAGAGGACAGGATGAACCCTAACCCTAGTAAAGTACAGAGGACAGGGTGAACCCTAACCCTAGTAAAGTATACAGGACAGGATGAACCCTAACCCTAGTAAAGTACAGAGGACAGGATGAACCCTAATCCTAGTAAAGTATACAGGACAGGATGAACCCTAACCCTAGTAAAGTACAGAGGACAGGATGAACCCTAATCCTAGTAAAGTATACAGGACAGGATGAACCCTAACCCTAGTAAAGTACAGAGGACAGGATGAACCCTAATCCTAGTAAAGTATACAGAACAGGATGAACCCTAACCCTAATCCTAGTAAAGTACAGAGGACAGGATGAACCCTAATCCTAGTAAAGTACAGAGGACAGGATGAACCCTAACCCTAGTAAAGTATACAGGACAGGATGAACCCTATCCCTAGTAAAGTACAGAGGATAGAATGAACCCTAATCCTAGTAAAGTATACAGGACAGGATGAACCCTAACCTAGTCCTACAGTTCTAACTCCACATTGCTTCTCCTGAATCTCTTCTCATTCCATGCAGACTTTAGTTTCTATTGTTGGATGTTTTATTTCCTGTGGCACTAAAGGTTACGCCATCAACAACGTGGCCTGCATCACCCCCCAGCATTGTCTCGCTCCAGTCCAGTATATCCTGCTCCAATCGCTAAGTTCCGTTAAACAAACACTTGTTGGCTTCACTAATGCAGGCAAAGAAAGTCACATTTGTTTCAACAATTCAAAGACTTTTGAACGCAGTGTTTTGGGGATTAAACTACTTTAGAAATTAGAAACTAATGCATGTTTAATCTGGCCACAGATTGTAGAGGGAACTGTGTCATTATTTCACACTGCACTTACAGGTCTTGAGGGACTTTTGAGTTTGTAATGTTTCTTAATATGTCCTATCCATGCGCTACATGTACTACACTTTTCTGAGTTGAAAAGCTACTGTGCTTTTAAAAAACACTAGATCGTATTTGTTTTCAGTGAGACATTACTTGTGTAATACATGAGGATAGAGGAAGTGTTTCCCCCAGAGATTCTGGAGAGGCCCCTTCCAGGGACATCAGCCAGGTTTCAGCTCCAGAACCCCCTCCCCTGCCAACCCGTTAACCTCCAGTGGGAAATTCCGCCTGGCTCAGGAAGCCCGTGCTAGAGACGGAGCTGGAGCTACCTCCTCCACCACTGACCCCACCTCCAACCTCTTCCTAGTCCAGCACTCCACAGCGCTCCCTGGCTTCCAGATCAAGACAGTCTGGAATTATTCCTAGTTTTTAGATGTACGGTAAATGTAATGCATGCCGATTAAAAGTCTATGATGTGTCGGACTGACTTTCAGAGTGTGGGGAAATGAAATCACCTGACCAAAATCCTCCATTTACACTATCTGGTAACAAAATAAGTATTATGTTATTTATTTAATATTTCCTAAACACAGCACAGTGTATGAGGCACGGCTAGTTCAAGGTTCCATCCTGTTTATTATCATATCAGTGATTTGAAAATGTTGCTGCTTTATCTTAAAAACATTTCACAAGATCACGTCACAGACTTGACCGCCTTCGGCATAAAAATTGCGTTCATGATGCGTTAGACGTTTGAGAACAGCGACCTCTTGTGGCCGCTCGTCGGCATCACTGTTGGATTTTTGGGGGTGAAAGAGGAGGAGGAGGAGGAGTCCAAACGGAAGAGGAAGTTGCGCATTCGGACTTGACCAGCGCTTCCATCAAAAGCACAACGAAAGCGCGCGCGGAAGCATTTCGGAGCCTTCTGTCCCGGGGAGCGGCAGTGTCAGAGTTTGCTCGGCTTTGGTCGCCTTTATCGAACAGTCGCGGCTCCCCACTGCGCTTTGTGCTCCGGAAACGTAGGCTGCATCTCCAGATCCAGCAGCATGTTTGAGGCGCGGCTGGTGCAGGGCTCCATCCTGAAGAAGGTGCTGGAGGCGCTGAAGGACCTGATCACGGAGGCGTGCTGGGACGTCAGCTCCTCGGGCGTCTCTCTGCAGAGCATGGACTCCTCGCACGTGTCGCTGGTGCAGCTCACGCTGCGCAGCGACGGCTTTGACTCCTATCGCTGTGACAGAAATCTCGCCATGGGCGTCAATTTGAGCAGGTGTGGTATCTTCAAATTACAATCGTTATTAATCGTTAGAAAAGTTTTTTTGTTGTTGTTTTGTTTTGTTTATGTGACTTTAGCGCTTACTGTTCGCAGGGGGTTTTAGCGGCAGACATGTTGATGCATGTCTGGGACGTGCAAGCCTCGCGCGCCGTCATCTGTTGTCGCGATATTTCATGTTATGAACGTCGGTGATACTTAATAAGTCCGCGGTTGAAAACCTTGAAAGCATTAATTTGCGTGCATTTCATTTTGTCTGACACCATTTGGGTTTTGAACATCCGAGTAGTTATTTACCGCTAAAAAAAAAAAGTGGCTCTTTTCAACTGCGTGTGACGTCACTTGCGCGCGTGTGTAGTGGTTGGCGGGAAAAGGAAACCGGGCTGGTTCGAGTTCGCCAGCTAAGCTAACGTTAGCCGAGTTAGCTTTGTCTTTGTTCAAGGCCGAGTGTTCTTTCGTACACATTTCCTACCAGACGGCGTCGAACTAACAGGAACAGCTTTTCGTTATATGAACATGCTGCGTGGTTTATCTGCCGTGTGTCGGAACACCGCGGCTGCGTAGCTAACTGCTACCGCTCACCGGGTTTGAGCAGCTAAAGCTTCGGCTCGCCAGGCGTTGGTTTGCCGCGTGATTTTACGTTTACGTCATTTATCAGACGTTCTTCTCCAGAGCGACTTACAGAAGTGCTTTGTCATTTACTCATAGAATATATCAGTAGGGTAGAATTAAACATACCAGTGAACTAAAATACTGTCGAATACAGGGATCAGTGGTGATGACTAGAAATACAAAATACATAAGATCCATCTTAAGTGCAATAAACAAGTGCTAGAGTTTGCTGAACAACATCATAAATAAAGCCCTACAATAAGTACTAATTTAGTCAGTAAACATAGGAGCCGGGTCATTTGTCATTTAAATATTCCATGAATAGATGGGTCCTCAGTCTGCGTTTGAAGACAGCAAGAGACTCTGCTGTCCGGACAGCAAGTGGGAGTTCATTCCAACAGCTTGGAGCCAGGACAGAAAATGGTCTCGATGCTTTTCTTCCATGAGACCTGAAGCACGGTGTTTCAAGTCGAGCTGTACTTGAGGTTTGAAGTACTCGAGGTACGGATCGGTATGGTGTGATGCCAGACCAGCTCCTCTAGCCCCGCGTGATCGCCACACTCTGTGGTTTTTGCTCTCCTGTCATATGTGACACGTTGTTGTCTTTCCAGTATGTCGAAGATCCTGAAGTGTGCCGGCAACGAAGACATCATTACTCTGCGTGCGGAGGACAACGCGGATTCCCTCGCGCTGGTGTTTGAGACGCTCAGTGAGTTGACCCATTGATTTGCAGCTGCGTGAAGTTAATATTAAAATAGCAAGACCTCTCCTGTCCGAGGGCTGCGTACAGACTTAATGTGCACGCTGTTCTGTGTTAGATCAGGAAAAGGTCTCCGATTATGAAATGAAGTTAATGGACTTGGACGTGGAGCAGCTTGGAATCCCAGTGAGTTCATTTAACCTTCCTGTGGAGTGTGTGTGTGTGGTGTCAACCGGGAGTGCGTGTGTGTTAGGCTGCTGATCCCCTTTCCCTTCTCCAGGAGCAGGAGTACAGTTGTGTGGTGAAGATGCCATCAGGTGAGTTTGCTCGCATCTGCCGTGACCTTTCTCAGATCGGCGACGCCGTCATGATCTCCTGCGCCAAGGACGGCGTGAAGTTCTCAGCCAGCGGAGAGCTGGGTACCGGCAACGTCAAACTGTCCCAGACCAGCAACGTGGACAAGGAAGATGAGGCTGTAAGACTTAAAAGATTTTATCAACCCCATGCTCCTGTTGGACACAAGGGGTCTCAGGTACAGAACCTCAGACGTCGGTGCCACTGACCTCCTTCTGTTCTCAGGTCACGATCGAGATGAATGAACCAGTGCAGCTCATCTTTGCCCTGAACTATCTGAACTTCTTCACCAAGGCCACACCCCTCTCCAAAACAGTCACGCTCAGCATGTCTGCAGACATCCCTCTGGGTAAGACGCCCATGCGGCCACACATTTTACATGTCACTGTCCAATGGTGCAAACATCGCAAATTAAAAATTTTCCAGCAACACTAAAAATGTTCTGTTGAAATTCAGTGGTAACAAACATCATTTAGGTGTTTCAGCTCAGGGATGAGTGATCTTGAGTGTATGATTTGCTATTTATGTGACGTGCACGTAACAAGCAACATGACATTTAGCTGGTTTCTTTTTTCAAAAATAACAAAAAGTAAAGTTTTAGTTAAGCTGGTTACAGAAGCTGAGGCGGTTAACACTAGCCACCATATGAACTGAAACTAAAACTAGAACACAATAAATGCCCCCTTCAAAATAGTATTTGACAGTAAAATAACACTTAACAATAAACAATAAATGGCTTAAGGGTTAAAGGAGCTTAAGGGACTCCCCCACGTGCAGAACCGTGGCCCTGCCAGCAGTTGGTGGTGTTGTTTATGGCGAGGGTGTCTCACGCTTTGCCCTTCTCACAGTGGTGGAGTACAAGATCGCTGACATGGGTCACATCAAATACTACCTGGCCCCAAAGATCGATGAGGAGTCTTCCTGAGCGCGCACAAATCGCCCGTGACAACCAACTGCTCCGACCGCACCAACAGCCTTGGGAAGACGACCAAGCGAGTCCAGTAACGAGTGTTTAGACGTTCGGTGCCTATACCGGGTGCAGTGTTGCAGGCGCTCTCATGCTGTCCTTACATCCAGTCTTTTTGAACCCCAACTGCAGCCCAGCATTTTCAGGTTTCCTGCTATATCCAATGTATAGATACATGTCTGTAAATACAATGATGGGACTTGTTCTTTGTTTCTAGTCAATAAAACGTTTTGTAATGGTAAGAACTGTGGAGACAATATTTAATCATGTTTACACAGATCGATGTACAGGGGGGCTTGGTGGAACATTGGTGAAAGGTAGAAATGTCTTTCACCAGAGACCGGATAAGTGGAATTAACTTCGTTTTTCTACCTTTTTACATAAATAATCAAACATGATATTGGGTTTACAATGATGGTTAAATATCTTGGGTGTAGTTCTTGAGGGGGAGTGCGTCCCCACCAATAATTGATGAGTGTTGAGTGTTGTCCCCCCCACCAAAGTTAACTTGTAAATGGAAAAGCTACTGTTAAATATAAATAAAATGATTATTCCTGTGCTGTAATGTAACACTGATCTTTGCCCACTAGAGGGAGTCACTGCAGAGTTAATGTATGAATTGGCAGTGTTCCATCCGTACTTTACACCACGTTGGCCAGAGTAAGTTAATTGTTGGTTTGTGCGCCATAAATGATTTTAATCTACAGTTGTAGTCAGTTATGGAACAGGTCTTCACCATGCACTACTCCCTGGTACACTGCCAACCAAGCATGGGGGATTGGTCATGCACACAAGTATGAGTGCTAAACTGATGTGCAGTTGATTTGGTGATGAAGTGGTCAGCCTCCCTGGTGGAGTTCAGCAGAACATGGGTGAGGATGCACATCCCAATAGGTCAGTGAGTTTGTTTAAGGGGTGTGATTGTGTACTGTGTTTCCATACTTTTGTTGGAGCCCATTACTCATTCAGCGAGATTCGGACAGCCATGCTGAACATGGAAACTGCATGTGTATTGGTGTGGTTGAGCATATTCATCCTTTAATGTAAGATTGGCAGATATGTTGTCTCAGTTTTAGAGAATGTGTTGCACACAAAGGCACTGATCCTGATTGGTTTAATCTCGTATAGAAGTAAGACAAGCTGTGGAAAGGCTGGTAAACAAGATGCCACGTGTTGGAAAGAGGGCAAACTGGCCAGCTAAGGAGCTGCAGGCATGGGGACTCCTGGCAGGTGTCTGTGACTCAGCACTGCAGGTAGTGGACAGCACCCATAATGGATCACTACTTTCACTGAGCCTCCACTGCTTACTGTAGTGGGTTTTTTCAGTGATTTTGGATGGTTGTAAACTAAGATCAAAAGGAAAACACATCACTCCCACTCTGAAATATATCGGCCAGCTATGTTAGAGCTGACTTTATGGTGTCATTAATGGCCTATACATCACTTGATGGTGTATTTATCCTGTATGTTACAGCACTATGGGCTGAGCCTAACTAAGACAGCACAGACAGCAGCGTTTAGCTATTATGCTGTTATTAAATGGAACCAGTTATCAGAAAATATATTATGTTCTAGATGATTTTGAAACGAGAGCGAGAGCGTGGCAAGTAGAGTGACAGGTGAATGAAAGTTGAGCTAATTTTTATTCTCCATAACAGCATGACTCGAGTGAAGTCAAAACGAGCTGACAGTGCAGCTGTAACAGCTCGATGTGTTGAAATAAACACAGGCATACATGAGAACAGGTCCAGGTGACGTCTCCAGGAGCAGGAGCAGGAAGACTGGTAATGGCATTCTACTCTGTCTTCTACCTAGAGTACATGCAGGTTAGCAACCAGTTGGCGATTTGTTTTTAACTGCCTGTCCTCCACAGTAATTCTATGATCAATTTTCTCTTTGGTGTTCTTATTCTTTTATCCTATTCTTTTTTCTGACCATTGTGATGTGTATATTATTATATCGCCTAGTAACAATATCCACAGCAACAACCTCCCTCTTTCACAGCACATGTCCTTTAGGCTGTAGGTAAGAGTTGTTTGGCTGCGGTCCTGCCTGCATTATGGCACAGGCTGGGTCTGCCTCTTGTCCCATGTGGGGTAAAAAGCAGGGCTAAATCGGAGCATCTCGAACTTCACCTCTTTCCGGTAGACTCAGGACAGTGAGATCCTTGTGAGGAAGCTATCGATCCATCTGTAATTTGAAACAAGCATGGCTACCCAGGATGAAATTAAGGTTATAGAGAGCAAGGCAACTTTCCTGTTTGGAGACATGGGAGTGTACTGCAGTGGGAGAGTCTCAAAGTTATAGAGGTATCCTGATTTGGAGATGTGAATCAGAGTTCATCTGTTCACAACGATCCAAGTTGTGCTTCCTCTGTATTCAGTTCTGGCCTTAACCACTGGGAGGAAAGATTTGAAGCAAGTCTCAGCAGCAGCTGTTCAGCAGGTCCGGGGTTTTCGTCCCTGCTGTCTGAAGACTGGAAAGGGACAGAAGCTCTAATTGTGCTTCCTGGCCTCTCTGATCCACGCCGGGGGGGCAAACGGCGCTGATCACACCTGCTAATGGATAATTAAACTTTGGCAGAGCACAAGGGAGATTCACACTGATAAAGGTTATTTTCTTTAATCGTCTTTCAAATTGGTTTGACCAGGAGTGTGACCGCTGCTCTCCACTGAACGAACTTGGTGATTAAAAAATGTGTAAAGTGTCTCCAGGAGAAAACATGTAAAAACACAAGTCTAGAATCCAACATTCTGGTTAAAATATTTTTACACAGGGAATTTTAATTTTTATGTAATTATACGTATATGAGCATGACACAACTAAGAGCTTCTGGGTCTAATAATAATTACTGTCACATTAAGACAGTCATTAACCTTTCTTATTCTCTGTAGGATAACCTGACCTGGAGATGCAAAAGGATCCAGTCCACAAATGCATTTCATCATGCGTATGTCTCTGCATGGCTTCAGAGACCTCGTCGCATTGATGCCATGAAAACTCTGCTCTTCCTGATCTTGGTCATGTGGTTTTGGAACCTAAGAAGCTACAAGATAACACTGCTTCCTATGAGAAAGAAATAAGGCACAACTTAAAGAGCACTGTGCCCATGTGTTAATGGGTGAACTGGAACTTTCTGAAGTTCCTAAATGAAGTTTGCCATACTGGTGTGCACAGTGTTGACACATGAAACCTACATGTGCCATAACCACAGGTTTTGAAGATTCTGGAAAGCTTCCATTCATCCATAGGTCTGAAGTGGTTTATGGTAGGATTCATACACCAGTAAATGGATCAATGTATGATTATTAAGGAAGCTGCATGTGTCTGTACCATAAACACTAACCAATGCAGCACACATTTGACTGAATTTTCATTAGGACTCAGTGGTTGGGTTTCTGTACACCTGCGCTTAGCCTGGTAGCGATATTAGTCCCTCCAGCTCACAGATGATTTGGGAGTACTTAACACATACTTACACCTGCTGCTCACTGTATTAGAAGAATTTTTAGACTAGAATTTTTAAACCACTTTGCAGGTGTATAGTTATACATTATTACCTCAAACTGCCAATACACACTCAGTTTGTGGAGTTCATACTCCAACACATACACAGTGGTTAATTTCTTACTACAGCTGGATGTGTTTAAGTGGTAGTCTACTCACAATCCAGCAGTAACACTGCAGTGCCTAACACATTAATACCACTGATACATTAATACTGACACATTAATACCACTGACACATTAATACTGACACATTAATACCATTAATACCACTGACACATTATTTCTGACACATTAATACTGACACATTAATACCACTGACACATTAATACCATTAATACCACTGACACATTAATACCACTGACACATTAATACCAGTAATACCACTGACACATTAATACCAGTAATACCACTGACACATTAATACTGACACATTAATACCATTGATACCACTGACACATTAATACTGACACATTGATACCACTGACACATTAATACCATTGATACCACTGACACATTAATACTGACACATTAATACCATTGATACCACTGACACATTAATACTGACACATTAATATCATTAATACCACTGACACATTAATACTGACACATTAATACCATTAATACCACTGACACATTGATACTGACACATTAATACCAGTAATACCACTGACACATTAATACTGACACATTAATACCATTGATACCACTGACACATTAATACCATTGATACCACTGACACATTAATACTGACACATTAATATAATTAATACCACTGACACATTAATACTGACACATTAATACCATTAATACCACTGACACATTATCATTAATACCACTGACAATTAATACTGACACATTAATACCATTAATACCACTGATACATTAATACTGACACATAGTATTACCATGCCACTACCATGTCAGTGTTACTGCTGTAATAGGAGAAGAATGGTCTGCTCCCCACATCATCTGGGGGTGGTTCTGTGCTCAGAAACTGAGCTGCCACCTCTCCATGACAACAAACGGACTACAGACTCACTCGTTCACTTACAAATCCCCTAAAAATGTGGACTGTTTCGTAATTTAATCTTTTGGCTAAGAGAGACGGTAGCTATTCTGATATATCTGCCATTCTGATACATCTACATCCATTATTTTCGGACGCAACAATAACAAATAGGTTACAACAAAGTGTGTGGCATAGTTTTCCAGTTGAATGCCAAGTCCTCGTTATACAGAAATAATCATTTAAATAATTTAAATCTACTTATTCCGCTTCAGGTGCGCTCGAGCGTCGCTCTCCTTCCCGCCCCTCGCTGCTCTTCCTCTTTGCTCGCGCTCTGTCTCGAGGACGTGTATAAACGGTCGCAACTGATTCGTACGTCGTTTATCGTGAGAAAGTAAAAGCGACAGCGGGAGACCGGCTGAGGAGCTTTTAAAGCTGAAACGGAAACGAAGCGGAGGCACGGACACGGAATAACATGCAGGTAAGCCGTTTTTCCTCAAGACCGCGTCGTTAATTGAGGTTGCCGGGGGAATAATTGTTGGGGGAAATGTTTCTCATTCACTGTCACGACACAAAATGGTTTAGGAACTTAACCTAGGTGTTAAGCAACAACACAAGCGTTGCGGTTAATTTATAATAAATATCTATAATGTGTTTTTGTGATTCTCAAAAAAATCCCACTGATATATTTGAAGAAAGTGAGAAATTTGAATTATGCATTAAATGAGACACTCACTTCTGACTTTGCTTCCCTTGTTATCGGATACATTTGGAATCGCCACTATAACATGAAGGACCAAGGCGAATTACAATCAAAACTCCTAAAAGACTTCGTTTAAAAAAACTCGCTGCTTGGTGTCTTTGTTTCAACTGTAACACAATTACATTTTCGTGCATGTGGACTGTATCGTAAGTTAATCTTTTACGGTAGCTATTCTGGTATATCTGACATTCTGGAACATCTACAGCCATTATTTTTCAGACGCAACAATAACAAATAGGTTACAACAAAGTGTGTGACTTAGTTTTCCAGTTGAATGCCAAGTCCTTGTTATAGCGTTACTGAAGCACTTATTTAAATTATTAAACTTTAACAGAATTAAACTTTCGTGCATGAGCTAACATTTGGTTTGAGGTTGGCTAAATGAATCGATATTTATCAAAATACGTCATGCATTGTGTTCTTAACTGGGATTTTTAATTAGCTCACCAATCTCTCTCTTTATAATTCTGCTTCTTTATTTAACCATGTGTGATTTCGAAAGTAGGTTACTGAACATTTACTACGTACTTACCCTTTTTAAGTACTAACCACAGGTTAGTGATTCTGTTTTGTGGCTACCGCTGTCCTGACAGCATTGTGCACATTTCCAAACACTAAATGACATTGGGCTACGTCTTAACCCAAAACCCATTAATGCGACCCCATGGGAACCGAAAATACAACAATATGACAGACACTGTATTTATTAAGATGTTCAACACCCGGCCCCCTGTGTTAGACAAGGGTTACTCCCTTTGTATAGGATTAGTTTTAGTGTCACCACATGCTGTGGATTAATGTTTGTCGTTTTACATGACCGATTCAGTTCAGTGACGTTTATAGGCCTTTGCGCACTTTCGAGATGCCGCCACATCGGGGACCTTGACCAAGACTTCCGCAGGTTAAATTACTTATTTTTTTTAACCATTGTGAGGTAGACTTACTCATGTGTTTTGGATTATTGTCGTGTTGCATGACCCAGTTACTCTGCAGCTCACATACAAATGTTCTGACGTTGTCTTGAAGAATTCTGCGATATAGAGCAGGACACATAGGTCCTGACAGCAAGGGACCCAAGTCCTGATGGAGAAAACATCCACAAGCCATCACACCACCACCATCACTGCCATCGTGCATCGCACCATCACATCTTTAGAGGTTCTTCTTTAGGTTCTTTGTCAATTCCTGGTTGATTTTATACCTTGCTTTTGGAGAGAAGTTTGGGGAACACTACTGTTCCAAACATTCTCCAGTCCAACAGTGTGGTGCCGATTTCTGTCAAGTTCCTTTTAATTTAAAGACCCAGATTTAAATTATGACTGGATGGCTGTAACGCGAGGTGGCCTGAGTGCTGCAGGGCGAGGGGCAGGACGCACAGACTCCAGCGTCTAGGACATACATTTATTAATATTTAAACATAAAACACTAACGGCACTCACAAGAATTACACACGATTAATACAAACAAGAAACGGTTAACATTAAACACGGACAGTAAACATTAATACGATTAACATTGACAAAGAGAACATTACATCAAAACATTTATCACGTTACATCCAAAATGACCAACACTCTGCACACCTCGATATGGGTTTAAATACATATAGATAAACAAGGTTCAGGTGTGCAGGTGTGGCTATGAGCAGATCCTCTCATTACACAAGGCTGGCCAAACCACGTGATTCGCGGGAGTCGAGTGTTCCGTGATAATGGCTCTGTCTCTGTACTATACTTTTAGTGCACTACTTTTTGTAGTAGTACTACTCAAGGATCTGACAGTGGAATTATCTAGATTATGCCATGCAGTGTTAGGACTGTACTTAAATTAGGTTTATTCTGTCACTATACAGATCACTCCTCATTATACATACTTTCCAAATTAAAAACATTCCCTCTGTTACTCCACAAAGAATTCACTCTTTAGAGATAATTTCTTCGTAGAAATCATTCCTCATTACAGATTACTCCACAGGAGCGATCACTGCAGAGTGTATCCACATGCGCCATGTAGTGCTGGCATCCTAAATAAATGTGAACAGATGTACCCAGAGAAGCATAATGAATGCTGTCTGGACTGTGAGTGATGAGCACAAGCAAACACTTGTACTTGTATCCGACCTGCAACAGTAAGACTGATGTTTACTGCATCAGGTGTTACTCTTCATCCTCACCACTCCTCCTCAGGTAAAAGACATGATGAAATTATGGTCCTCTTCTACTGGATGCCCACAGAGAGAAACATGGAGCTGATGACAGCAGTAGGAAAGTGCATTTAAGAATAAGGGCAAGAAAGAAATTTGATTAGATTATTAGATTAGATTACCTGCCCTGAGTGTGCAAGAGACTATGTTTAATTGTCTGTTGTGTAAAGACATTATGCTTACTGGACTCTCTGTAGAAGGACACTGGCAGTTTGTTGAGAACACAGTGACCCATGATTAGTGAGGAAAGACCTGCCTGTCTTACATTTACATTTACGGTATTTAGCAGACGCTCTTATCCAGAGTGACTTATTTTTCTTAGAATAAAAAATGTTGCAACATTAGAGTTGACAATAATCTTTTATTCTGAAAAACAAAATAATACAAACAAGCTTATGTATATCAAGAAGTGTGAGAAGTAGGTTAGAATTAAACATACCAATGAACTAGAATACTGTAGAATACAGGAATAAATGCTAATACCTAGAAGTGCAAAATACATAAGGTCTATCTTAAACAATGATAAATGCTATAAATAATAAGTGCTAGAGTTTGTTAAAAAGCATAAATAGTGCTCTACAAAAAGTACTAAATTAGTCAGTCAATATGGGAGCAGTGTCAGTTGTCCTTTAAATATTCTGCAAATAGATGGGTCTTCAGTCTGCGTTTGAAGACTGCAAGAGACTCTGCTGTCCGGACAGCAAGCGGGAGTTCATTCCACCATCTCGGAGCCAGGACAGAAAATAGTCTCGATGCTTGTCGTCCATGAGACCCGAAGCAAGGTATTTCAAGACGAGCCGTATTTGAGGTTCGATTGGGTACAGATTGGGCTTTGACCATTGACCTCATGTATGAAGGGGCTAGTCCATTTTTGGCTTTGTAGGCAAGCATCAAAGTTTTAAATCTGATGCATGCAGCTACAGGGAGCCAATGAATGGAGCGCAGCAGTGGAGTAGCATGTGTGAACTTTGGAAGATTGAAGTCTTATCGTGTGAAGAAACAATGCTGCTGTTTCAAGTCTTAGGGACAACATCTGAGCTTTAACATCAGAAGTACAATGATGAATATGTTGGCTTTATTTTAAATGCTGTCATACTGAAGAACAGAAAGACTTACTCTGTTGGGGGGCAGAGTCTGGTGAGCCAGGACAGGAGAGAAATGGAGGATATTATTTAAACACTGTAGAGACTTTAATCATTAATGAAATAATCTGGCCAAGCATAAAGGAAGACCCCCACGGGCACAGTATAGAGCTAGCCAGGGGAACAATGGTTCTGGCAAAGTGCTGGGTGGAAAAGAGTGTGTGTGTGTGTGTGTGTGTGTGTGTGTGTGTGTGTGTGTGTGTGTGTGTGTGTGTGTGTGTGTGTGTGTGTGTGTGTGTGTGTGTGTGTGTGTGTGTGTGTGTGTGTGTGTGTGTGTGTGTGTGTGTGTGTGTGTGCATGGGTGCATGTGAAATTATTGAGCAAGCCAAGGGAACAATGCTTCTATCAAAGTACTGTGAGGGATAAGAGTGTGAGTGAGTGTGAGTAGGTGTGCATGCTTGTGTGTTTTTTATGCTCTGTATAGTGGGTTTTGATAGTATGGTCAATGCAGTAGTTCACACTCTCTGAGTTGATTAGATGAGTTTTGGATTCACATACAGATAGATTACAATTCAGAGGCAGATAGTGTACAGACCCTAGACCTCTGTGAATGGACGTTCGACAATTTGAACACCAGTTTGCGTTTCTCTGTTTTGGTTAAGCAGTCAAGCTGGCTGTGCCATGGAGCTGCTTGTGCTCAGGGAGATTGTGAGTGTTGTAGGTGCTGTACACAGCTGTCCCGGGGCGGGCTGGACACAGTGGGTGGGACAGGGACTATTCAGAACTGACTTTTGACAGTACTTTGTGTGAAAAGCACACATGACCACCTGTACTAATGCTGGCATATTAATAATGCAGCAGGTGGCAGACCCCTGCAGGTGACGGCATTGAACCAACGTAAACCCACACACACACGCACACACAGGTGAGAGTTATTATGATCATAGTCACAGGAACACACAGATCCACACGCACAGAGACAGACTCCACAGTAGGAGTCAGATCATTCTGATGTGTTCCACACTGTAAAGCTGCTTGGTGGTTACAGATCCTTCCCCTATTTTCATCTCTCAGAGGAAACCCAGCACACCTTTCACACCCAGGCACCTATTGTGGATTCTTTTGGCTCAAGCTTTTGGGTTTTATTGTGTCTGCTTAAAAGATCAGAATTTTAAAAATGCTGACATTTTTTCCATAATGTGCTCAAAGGTTTAAAATGAAGTTTGTGTGTGTGTGTGTGTGTGTGTGTGTATACTTTTACTGAAGCTGTTTTCAGACTCTGAATTATTCAGGATGCTCTGAATAAATATGAATAGAGAGTAAACCTTAAACTGAGCTATAGTTTAGTCTATATTCATATTCAAATAGGAAGAATAAGGTGTGCGTGTGTGTGTGTGTGTGTGTGTGTGTGTGTGTGCACTTGTGTGAGGTCTAGCAATGTTTACAGAAATACTGGCATGAACACCCCCCCTCCCTGGTGAGGGGGTGGGAGGGGAGATGTTCGTGCCAGTATTTCTGTAAACATCTGTAAACACAATTGTGCGCCCACACACACACACACACACACACACACACACACACACTCTGTATCATAGACCCAGGCTCATTCTCAATGTGTTGGGGACACATTTACTTGTGTCGTTGCTTCTCTTGTTGAGTTTTGCCTGCAGTAACCCCTGAGTGTCCATCACATCTGTCTGCTGATTGGGTAGAATTGGTCTGTTTTACATACGTAAGTCGCTGTAGCTAAGAGCGTCTGCCTGATGCTGTAAGTGTAAACGGCACAGCCTGCTCTCTGTGTTCCACTCTGACACGTTCACTCTGGTCTATGCCTCATTGTTTTCTGTGCCTAACAGAACAAAGATCTGAAGGACGTCGACAGGGGTCTTCTCTCCAGTGTGAATGTTTCAGTCATGCATAAGGGGCAGGACGGAGTCCCCACCACGTGTGAGCAAGGTGGCGCCAAGTGGCGCAAGCCCTGCCTCTCCTGCAAGAGTCTGATGAAGTGCTGCTTGGTCAAATGGCTCATTACCAGCACAGGACCACAGGGCATAGGTATGGAAAAACACACACACACAGCACAGGTGCAACCAGATCATACACTTATAACAGGAATCATCCAACCCCAGGTATCTAAGTATGCCCCACCCACAGACCAGCCGCCAAATAGCCACTCACCTGCAGAGAGAGAGGAGCTCTAACCCACTACACCTCCCTTTCCATGGTATTTTAAAGAGCACGTACATTTTTTTGGAATATGGTATTTACATATTTATTTGTTTTACTGCACTCTTCCTCCTGTCTCCTATGGCCCATGTTGGACCCCTCTCTGTTAAAGCCCCAGGGTTAAAGGTTATGCTTATTTTGAGGGGGTGTGTTCAGCCCTGTCCCATCATGCATTTTTGTCCTCTGTAATCAGGGTGAACAGTGCAGCTTGACACAGCCCTTTATAATCAGACATCTCTCATATCACTCCAGTCTCCCATTACGGTACAGAAATAACAGCATGTAATTATATATCTGATTATTCTATTACACATCTTATCACTGTGGATCTGAAACACAGTAGGTGTTCCTGTCCAAATATAGAACACTGTATGTGTATATGAGAGACAGCATGTGTGTGTGTACAACCACATACCCACAGGAAAGAAATGCACAATTCACACACACACACACACACACACACACACACACACACACACACACACACACAGACACACACACAGTTACAACTACATAGTCAGGGAACTCTGTGTGTGTGTGGGGGGGGTGTGTATGTGTGTGTGGGATGTATGTGATTACAGTATCATACTTCGTTTGTATGTAAGTGTACTGTGTGTATGAGCATATGTACGGCATGTACGGCGCCACCTACTAACCCAGAGAGAACATCCTAAAGCATTATAACACAATAAACCTGGTCCAGCCAGTGTCATATATAATCTCCCCCTAGTAATCATATAATCTTAAACTAAGATGCTGTTAGTTAACACTGGTCCTGAGCACTTTCATCAGCTGCAGGTGTGAATGCATCCAGCATGTCAGCACAGTATCTCCACAGAGATGGTGCTTTTGATGGTAATCTAAAGCAGTCTTCCTTCCACAGTTTGAATAGTAGTGAGTGGTGCTGCTGGGCTTTGAGATGTTCGTGTTACACTGCTCTAATATTGTCTGGATAAGCTACACTAATATGACTAAATATCAAATACCCGCCGTGTGTTCGCAGAACTTTCAGCCTGCTCAACACTGCACTCTAGTGGCCGTCTGTCAGTGTTCCGTATAACATGCGAAATGATGGTGGTACGAGGTTAAAAACAGTGCCAAATATGCAGTATTAATTCAGGGGAGGAAACGCCCCATGATGTAGATTACAGCTGTGCGTTTTAAGATTTACTTTGCAGACTTAATTTTCTGAAGCAGAAAAAAAACAAGTGAGGTTTGCTACTGTAATCCCCCCCACACACAAACATACACTGTTTAAGTGTTAAAAGAAATAAAACTCACTTGGCGTGTTAGTGTGTTTATTTGATGGTGAGCCCTTGGCGTTGGTGATGGTGAGCACGTTTCCTTGTTGGCCTTAGTCGCTGGGGTGGCCAATTTAGATTTTACAGATTAGCAATTTCCGTAAGGGCTTTCTGCTTATAGCGCACACAACTGCACTGCCCCCACACAGCCAGTCACTTCTCAACAATGTGCATTATTAAACGTGTGTAGGGCTTTTTAAAATCATAAGACTGAAATCGCAGGATAAATCTCTTTTGTTGTCTGTAGCAGTATTTTAATGTAGAACTGTGAAGGCAACAGTCATAATACAATTATAATGAATATAAGAGAAATACCAAAGCTCACAGTGTGTGTAGACAGGTGTGTTAGGTGTTGTATTTTTCTGAGAATAAAAAATGTTGCAACATTAGAGTTGACAATAATCTTTTATTCTGACTCAATGAAAAACAAAATAATACAAACAAGCTTATTTATATCAAGAAATGAGAGGGTTTTTGTGAACTCTAAGAGCATAAATTCTATAAGGAGTTTTTAAAATATTCTATACTATGCATTTACATTTACGGCATTTAGCAGACGCTCTTATCCAGAGTGACTTACAAAAGTGCTTTGTCATTTACTCATAGAATATATCCAAGTACAGTATACTAGGTTAGAATTAAACATACCAATGAACTAGAATACTGTAGAATACAGGGATGAATGCTGATACCTAGAAGTGCAAAATACATAAGGTCTATCTTAAACAATGATAAATGCTATAAACAATAAGTGCTAGAGTTTGTTAAAAAGCATAAATAGTGCCCTACAATAAGTACTAAATTAGTCAGTCAATAAGGGAGCAGTGTCAGTTGTCCTATAAATATTCTGCAAATAGATGGGTCTTCAGTCTGCGTTTGAAGACTGCAAGGGACTCTGCTGTCTGGACAGCAAGCGGGAGTTCATTCCACCATCTTGGAGCCAGGACAGAAAATAGTCTCGATGCTTGTCGTCAATGAGACCAGAAGCAAGGTATTTCAAGCTGAGCCGTACTTGAGGTTCGAAGTACTTGAGGTACAGATCGGGCTTTGACTATTGAACTCATGCATGAAGGGGCTGGTCCATTTTTGGCTTTGTAGGCAAGCATCAAGGTTTTAAATCTGATGCATGCAGCTACAGGGAGCCAATGAAGGGAGCGCAGCAGTGGAGTAATGCGTGAACTTCAGAAGATTGAAGACCAGTCGTGTTGCTGCATTGTGGACAAGTTGTAGAGGTTTGATGGCCCTTAGAGGAAGACTAGCAAGTAGTGAGTTGCAGTACTCTTTGAGATCTTTGAGATCACAAGAGATTGCACAAGCACCGGGGTAGCTTCCTGCGAAAGAAAGGGTCAAATCCTTCATATGTTACAAAGGAGGAATCTGCAAGACGGGAGTTAGATTAGAAACATGAGTTGAGAACGACAACTGGTTGTCCAAAGTTATGCCCAGGCTACGGGCAGCTTCAGATGGTGATACCAGGGAGTTCTCAAAGGAAACAGTGAGGTCATGGTAAGGGTTGGGAGTACCTGGGATGAACAGAAGCTCAGTTTTACAGGGGTTGAGCTTCAAGTGGTGGGCTGTCATCCATGACACAATGTCAGTCAAACATACCGAGATACGTCTGGAGACCTGCGTGTCAGAGGGTGGAAAAGAAAGAAATAATTGAGTGTCATCGGCATAGCAGTGGTAGAAGAAACCATGAGAAGATATTACATCACCAAGAGAATGAGTATACAAAGAGAAGAGAATACTGAGCCTTGTGGAACACCAGTGGAGAATCTACATGGTTTGGATGTGGATCCTCTCCATGTCATCTGATAGGACTGTCCCTCCAGATAGGACTGAAACCATCTCCAAGCAGAGCCAGTCACACCAAGAATGGAAAGAACAAAGAGAAGAATGTTGTGGTTCACTGTGTCAAAGGCTGCTGAAAGGTCTAGAAGAATCAAAACAGATGACTGTTTGGCAGCTTTAGCGGCATGAGGTTTCTCAGTCACTGATATGAGGGCCGTTTCTGTAGAATGCCGGTTTGTAGCCAGACTGATTGGGCTCATGCAGCTGGTTCTGGGTGTGAAAAAGAGACAATTGATTATAAACTGCTCATTCAAGGGCTTTTGAGAGGAAAGAGAGAAGTGATATCGGTCTGTAGTTGGTAACACTGGAGCTGTCAAGTGTGGCCTTCTTGAGGATTGCTACCACCCTGGCAGTTTTGAATGCAGTAGGCACATATCCAGAAGATAAGGAGTTGTTGATGATGACAGAGATGAAAGGAAGCAGATCTATACTATACAGTATTTAAATATACTACATTTTCCAGTGATTCAGCAGTCATTTTAGTGATTCTAATAATAATGACTTTTAATTTCAAACAGAGATCGCAGGACCCCAATAAAACCACTGGAGGAGCCCCACCCAGCCCACTAAAACAGAACCAGTATGGCCTTACAGATGACCAGGGGTCAAGGACGTTTGCTCTGTGTTCTGTGAGCAGACAGCTCAGTTCACAGTATTGCCTCTTACATCTCGTCTGCCATGTTTTGTTTAGTTTGAAGAAACATTGTATTTATTTACTGACTAACTCACTCACTCCTTAATTTCCTGCTGTTGTCCAGTGTGGTCAGCATGTCTCTCCAGTGAGTCCAGGAGCTTGAGTGCTGTGGGAGACGTTGGGCTACTCATGGAGGACTGGTGCGCTAATTTAATGTCCGAGTGCTTAAATTAAAGTGAAGATCAGCTGAAGTTGACTTTCCTGATTGCTTCTTCCTAAGAGCTTCACATTACTCCTCAAACTCTTTTGCTGAGGTGGACAATGTGCTAAAGACATTTAAAAAAAAAAGGTAAATTATTAACAGCATTTAACATTTAATGTTTCCTGATTCATGAGGTGATCATGCAGGTTTTGGTATGTTAGTGTCGTGCAACCTCAAACATAGTTTTGAGTTTTGAGCTTCAAACACGTAGCTGAGATGGCTCCAAAGCTCACCTCAGAAGAACATCTCAGATTGTGAGAGGACACAGCCTGCTCCTTCTCTCTCTCTTTCTCTCTCTCTCTCTCTCTCTCTCTCTCTGCCTGTCTCCCTCTACCCCCTCCTCAGTCTCTCTCTCTCTGTCTGTCGTTCTCTCCCTCTCTTTTCCCCCTCTTTTTCTCTCTCTGTCTGTCCCTCTGTCTCTCTCTCTCTCCCCCCCCTCTTTTTTTTCTCTCTCTCTGTCCCTCTCTCTATCTATCGATCCTCCAGTACTGGTCCTCCCTCCTGGTTAAACTCGTGCATTAAGGAATGCTACCTCATCAGCTACCAGTCACGAGAACTGGCTGAAATTACTTTATAGGTCATAAATACTTGATGGTCGGGTCACTGGTAAGGTTAGAGCAGGACAGCCATTGCATAAAGTGTATTTTAGTTGTACTGTGGGAAAAATGCAGAGAAAGATGCCTAACTAGTGTCCTGGGCAACATAAATGACGTGCAGTTATTTTATTGTGATATACCCCATATGGCCCGCTTCAGAGTGCCGACAAAACTGGGAGTGTTTCTTTAGCATTATGCAGCTATAGAATTGATTATTAGTGTTAAGTATTCAGAAGTATTCAGGCCTCACTTACTGCTGCGTGGAGCAGAAGGGTGAGGGTGTGAGGGACAGGGCTGACGTGGGGGCAGGTGTAAGTGATGCCTGACTCAGCTCATCCGCGGCTCTAAAGCAGCATAAAGCCCTTCTGCTGATACAGGAAAACCCGACCAGAACCACAAGCACAAACACTCCTGCGATCAGTAAGCACTCCCTGGTTTATTAACCGCCTTAATGCTGAGGAGAAGTTTGGTGCAAATGGAGTGACTTATGGAAGGTTTGTTTATAAGTGTGTTTCAGACAGAACAAGTGCGTCGGGCCTCTTTTCAATGAAATTCTAATGGCGATGGCGCTTTTGTTTTTTGCTTCTCTGTCTCTCGTGTCATCACTTGCCAACGTGTCTGAGAGTGGCTGTGGTTGTGAGGTGCATCAGTTACACGTGATAAACGGCTCTGTTAGTACTAGCATTTCTATATGCTAGACAGATGCTTTACAGCTCAAATGAATATTACCACAGCAGAGAACCCACTAACACATGAGGGACCATTGACACATAAGGACCAATTAACACATAAGGACCTGCCATTCCATAAGGAATTTTACCAAGCCATAGAAAACATAAAGTTGGATGAAAATTCAGAACAAAGAGGGTGTGGAACTGCAGGAGGATAAAAAGAGAGAGAGAGGGAGGGCAGTGAGAGAGAGAGAGAGAGAGAGAGAGAGCAAGTGCACTCCTCTTTGCATTATGGCGCGCTCGTTACTGTACGTAATTGCTGTTGGTGCAGTGAGTCGGCAGATGGTGAAGAGTGCTCAGAAGGGTCGTGGTAAACGCTGCGTGAAACCCACAGCAAGGTCAGAGCTTTGTCCCCAAATGTAGGACCAGAACACTGCCTGAGCTCTTGGCATCTTCTACAAAACTCCAGAAAGCAGCGATCTGCATCTCTCTGGATGTCCTCTGATCTGTACAACAAAAGCATCTCTGGTGCTGACACGCTGGACATTTTTAAAGTTTTGAGGAGTTTTTTTTTCTTCTTTCACTTTTATTTTTTGAGAAACATCTTGGAGTGTGTGGCTTTGGATGTTGAAGTAAACAGAAAACTGACAGATTACCTGTCCACCTGCACGTATCTGATTGGCTCCTTATTTTTGGCTTTGAGATCTTTGCAATGTGGGGACAGCAAACACCTTCTATTGGTCCAAGTATAGATTGTCACCCCAAAGTATATCTGGAAAAGACTTTGAGTGAAACATCAGATGAAGAGAGGAGACTGTTCTGAAACCCAGCGTGGACTCTGCTTTGAGCCCTGTGTTAGCCGTCTGTGCTCCACGGCTGTGCTGTGATGACTGTGCAGGGTATGGAGCTGTTTGCTGTGGCCGTGGTGGTGTTGCTCCTTTTCATGGTTCTGAAGCAGTTTAGCCTGTTGGAACCTCTTGATGGTAAGAACATGCCAGCTGCCTCTCTCTCTTTCTCTCTTTCTCTCTCTCTCTCCCTCCTCCTTTACAGGAACATCGCTACGAACTCTCCAAGAATGCTTGAGTAGAGGGAAAGCGTTATGTTACAGGTTGCAGACAAGTGCAGAGTCATGTGTTGACTCTGTGTGTTGGCTGCTTTTATGTTAGAGTACCGGTACAGTCATGTTTGTCAGTAACAAAGCTACATGTGACCGTGCTACTTACCTTCACCTTCTCTAGAACCCGACACTGCTCAACATCCTGCCAGACTTGAGTTGATGCCTGCTCTGACTCTTTCCTGTTTCACTGAGCTTCTGTTTTGCTGTTTCATTTCATGTGATGTTCCTGCTGTTGTGAATGTTAGTCTCAGTGAGGGGCATCTCTGTAAGAGCCAGTACTGTGTTTCCTTCAGGTGGCTATAGCTCAGCCATCTACTGCTCGCCCAGGACACCTCACGATTCTTCCCCTCTCCTCCCCTTCCCTGGCATGTCTGCCCCTGTCTGTCTGCAGTAGAGACCAGTGACTGGGAGATGGAGCTGGCCACAGTGAGACACCACCCTGAGGGCCTGGAAGTGCTGCAGGCACAGACCAAATTCACCAGGAAGGAATTGCAGTCACTCTACAGGGGCTTCAAAAATGTGAGACTGGCTTTCCTTTAGAGCCCAAATGGAACCCTGCTGACTGCTGAGGACTTAAGAAAGAGCAGATCTGTAGGAAACTTATCAGAGCAAAGGATCTTGAGTGGTTTAATGACTAAGTATCTAGATACAATAATGAACAATATGTTGTCATTGGAACCCCAGAATGAGTGTGTAAAAAGGGCTGACAGCGTTTGTTTTGTTAGATGAAGCATAGGTTATGTAATATCGATAAAACCTTAATGGAAATGTTTTACCATTATAGAGCACATCTTATGCTTTTCAGTGACCTGCTGGTTTTGTAACCTGAATGTGAAACATAAGAAGACTAAACTGAGAAAGGGTTTGTAGTTTATGCATGCTGTGTTTTTATGTATGTACTTTTTTGTTTGTTTTATGCTGTTGTTTATAAAGTGGTTGTGTATGTGATTATTGTGCTTTTTTTGGTTTTCAACTATGCGGAAAATGAACTGGCCCCAACAAGGATTCAAGTACATGAAAATCAACTTTTCCCTATTGTTGTCTCTGTGTCCGTCTGTCTCTTGTCCTCTGATTAGGAGTGTCCCAGTGGGTTAGTTAATGAGGAGACCTTTAAGACGATTTACTCCTGCTTCTTCCCTCAAGGAGGTATACTGGGAGTTTTACTGGTGCTTTAATGGGTGTCTTAAAGTCCAGTATCCAAGCATGAGGGAAATTATGGTAGCTGAACAACACAGAACAACATCTCAAGCTAATTCCATAGGCAGGTATATCTCCTATAACTGGGTGTTTGTTTGACATGATGTTTCTCCAGATGCGACCACATATGCACACTTTGTGTTCAACGCATTTGATGTGGACCAGAATGGTTCTATACGTTTTGAGGTATGAAGCGCTCTCTCTCGCTCTCTCTCTCTCTCTCTCTCTCTCTCTCTCTCTCTCTCTCTCTCTCTCTCTCTCTCTCTCTCTCGTGCGCTCTCTGTGTGTGTCTCTCTCTCTCTCTGTCTCTTTCTTTCACTCTCTCTCTCTCTCACTCTCTCTCTCTCTCTCTCTCTCTCTCTCTCTCTCTTTCAGCACTGTACCAAGATTACAGTGAAGTCATAAATCCTAACTGGGATGTTGCCTTGTGGTCAACAGTGTAACTGCAAACATTAATTTTTTTTTTCCTCTAGATATCCATTTACATTAAACTTTTATGGATTATCTCTGTATATTTCATTTTATTTATTTTGGTTTACATTTGAATCAACTTAATCTTATCTGTGTGTGTGTGTTCTGGAAGGACTTTGTCATAGGTCTCTCTGTACTGTTGCGTGGTTCAATAACTGACAAGCTTAGTTGGGCCTTTAATCTCTATGACACCAACAAGGATGGATACATTACCAAAGAGGTAGGAAGAGTCAACAGAGTCTCACAGCTCAGTAACACAGCGGCAGCTCACTAACACAGTGAATGATTGGGTAAAGTACTGAGTTTCAATATTTCTTGTCTTGCAGGAAATGTTGGCCATCATTAAATCCATCTATGATATGATGGGCCGTCACACATTTCCCAGTGTCCATGAAGACACACCATTGGAACACGTGGAAAGGTTTTTCCAGGTAAATTTCCTTTAACTAAGACAGGTCCATCTGGTTAATAAGTCTCCTTTTCATTCTTCTAGTTCAGCGCTACATTAAAACACTAACCATTAGTTCTTATGTAGTCTGTATTCAGCTCCTGCAGGTAATCTGTTTGGGTTTCCTCCTCTCAGTGTCAACATAAACAAATGCTAACGTGTAGAAATGTGCTTTGCAGAAAATGGACAGGAACAGAGATGGTGTGGTCACCATCGATGAGTTCATGGAGACCTGTCAGAAGGTATTACAAACCTATAATCACATCTACTTAAGAATGAGTCAGTTACAAAATGTAATGTCCCCTTCTCTCTCTCTTTCTCTCTCTCTCTCTCTCTCTCTCTCTCTCTCTCTCTCTCTCTCTCTCTCAGGATGAAAACATTATGACCTCCATGAAGCTGTTTGAGAATGTCATCTAAACAGCCATATGAAATGCGTGGCACCCCTGTCCCACTGAGAGCTGCTCTCTGACCATGCCCCGGTCGCCCCTGTTACACACACACACACGCACACCCCGTTACACACACACCTCGCTACACACCTACACACTGCACACCAACACCCCGTTATACACACTCACACACCCCATTACACACCCACACACTGCACACCTACACCCCGTTACACACCCTTTTACACACCCACACCTCATCACACACACACCCATACCCCGGTAAAATAAAACACTGTACACCCACACCCGTTAGACACCCACACTCACATTACACACACACACACACACACACACACACACACACTGCACTCAGTCCCCTACTGCATGTCCATCATAATGAATCCTTGCTGAGTGGCTGTTTTGTACATCTGTAAATACTGAGTTGAACTGGATGGATTTCTGCCCTAATAAACAGACTTTTGCATGCGTAACTCCACCGTACTGTAGCAATGGTCAGTTACATGCTAGTCCAGTCCTGATGATTAGAAACCCCTTCTTCTCCCTCCACAGCTCTACGTCCTGAATCATGACTCATGAATCATGACTCACGGGTCATGACTCAGCTGTCTAATGAGGTGTTAAACATGACTTGACCAACCAAACAAACAAATTTATATCTTACTGCCAGGTTCTAGTTTTACTTCATTTTACTTAAATTTAAGTAAAATTATTCATTGTATTAATATTAGGTATTCATGGCTATTCATTGTTATTTGATCATTACTGATTTCACTTGTTTCCATAATGACACTTCCAGACTGTATTATAGTAAATATTTTTTCCACCTGTTGCTTAGGTGAATCACCACTTCATATAACAGTCCATATATTTGTATGACAGTACATTTTTTTGCCACAAGGTGGCATTATACTCCACATGCATCCTCTATATCATGGGTGCCCAACTCTGCACATACTTTCCTGCAGTAGGTTGTAACCACTACCTGAGCTCTCAATTCTGATTGGCTTGCAACAGAAACACTTAACAGCATTGTGGTTCTTTCTATCTGTACAACGCTGTCATGCATGTCCCAAACTCAACTATCTGCATCTCTGGTAAAGACACAGCTGCTGACAGGAAATTCAAGTGCAGGTTTTAAAAAAACACCAACTTCCTGTATGAGCAGTTTTTAGGGAGGGGCATGGGCTTCTTCAGTCTTTCAACACACACATACAATTTCTTCCTGATAAAGTCAAATGTTGTGTGTGGCTGTCTGTCTCAAATACAGTTTTATCTCCTTGACGTCTGCCTACACAGTAAGTAACCTGTTTATCCTGCTTCCATCTTTATTATTATTTGCTGTTATTCATTTTGTTTCCACCTTTTTTGTCCAGTTTTGCCTGTCACTGCTCAGTGGTTTTTGGTGACATGTGTCTGATGATCAGGCTCAGATGATGAAGGGTTTCCAGATAGATATTAAGCTCAGTCATAGTCTCTAGTCTAAATACATGGTCCTTACAGAGTCTCCACCGATGTCAATTAGTTCAGTAGAAGCTTTAATGCGAGTGTTAGGTCTGTGGAGAATGCAGCGTTTAAGTCGTTTTAACTAAACCTCTGCGTGCTTTTTCGCCATGTTAAGCTGAAACACTCAGAATGAAAATAGGTCCTTTTTACTCAGTGGTTAAAAAAAAAAGGTGATTTATTAGTATTTGTGAAATAGGTTGTGTACTGTTAGCAGAGCCCTACCAGGTCAGGTTGTGTACTGCTCAAGTGAATGAAGCTATTCTTTGGTCATGAGGCCAGAAATCATGAGACCCCCTGCTTCTTAGGAAGATGTCACTGCTCTGTCTCTCCTCTCCTCTCCTCTCCTCTCCTCTCCAGTCTTCTCTTCCCCTCTCCTCTCCTCTATAGTCAACTCCTCTCCAGTCTTCTCTTCCCCTCTCCTCTCCTCTCTAGTCAACTCCTCTCCTCCCTTCTCTTCTCTTCCCCCTCCTCTCCTCTCTAGTCAACTCCTCTCCTCTCCTCTCCTCTCCTCTCTAGTCAACTCCTCTCCTCCCTTCTCTTCTCTTCTCCTCTCCTCTAGTCAACTCCTCTCCTCCCTTCTCCTCCCTTCTCTTCTCTTCTCTTCTCTTCTCTTCTCTTCTCCTCTCCTCTCTAGTCAACTCCTCTCCTCCCTTCTCTTCTCCTCTCCTCTCCTCTCATCTCCTCTCCTGTAAAACTGGCTCCTTGTGCTTCCTCAGGGCAAGGATGGCTATTGTGAACCCAGACATGGTGCAGATTCGAAAAGACAAATTTGTCAGCAAGTAAGTCTCCCCAAAATATTCCTCCCTTATCAGTGGAGTAGAGTGAAGGAAGCATTCTCTGTACCAGTGACACAGTTCGGTTCTCTCATTCTCTTTCAGTTCTCTTGTTCACTGTTCTCTCTTTTTTTAGGAGTTCACTACTCTCACATCTCAAGACCTACAACCTGTATTATGAAGAACAAGCTCTCCATCTCCGGCACAGAGAGGTGGGTTGGACATACCAACAGTATCCCACACCACAGGGGCAAAGATCTGTGTTAAGGAGAGTTTAAAGTCCTGTGTTTTGGGTCATAACTAAGGATAATAATGTACTGACCTCCATATTGTAGAAATGACTTCAGTAATAAACCACACTGCTGGTGTGTGTCAGTCTGGTGCTGCACGTTCGTCACCAGTAATATTTCCACTACTTCACTGATGCCTTGTATACACCATAATATCCATAATGTTCATTTACTTCTTCAAACCACTAACTTGTTCAAGATTTAAACGTGGAGCACAAAACGCCTGTAGGACTACATTTGCCCTCACTCATTCATCCAGAATTTATTATGTTTACATATATATCAAAGGATAACTTATTTAACTTTAGTTATTCATTTAATTACCAAAATATTTTCCTCTGAAAATAGACTCTGAAATCTATACTCAAAAATCTATCGCTTTGTTTTGGCTTTGTTGTTAATTTTCTTATTTTATATCTTATTTTATAGCTGTTATTTAGCCTACCTCTTTCAGTCTCTTTCTCATTATTTGAAAAGCAGTCAGGTCTCCAAAAAAGTAGCTGTAATGTTGAAACATAAGGTATTAATAACAGCATCAAAACAAACCATGCATTTATGTTTACTGGTATTAACACTGCGCTTGTATAGGCTGGTTCTAGTTGAGCAGTTACGTGTAACAGACCAGTTCATGACCATTGACAGCTGATCTGAAGTTAGTTGAGAACCAGTTTTGTCGCTGCTGTCTGAGGGCTCTTGCAATGTAACTATTTGCTCAATGTAGGGTTCACTCTGCCATAACATTATCAGAACATCACTGTTTCAATTTAATTATTAAACATACAAGGGAAAAAACCTGCGAACTGACTGAGCTCCAGACTTGTGTCCTCATAGCTAGTTAAGGCCCAGGCCGTGTGCTAATGCCAATTCTGTTTGATGTTGTGGTTAACACAGGAAGAAGGAGAGCTCATTATTGAAGGTTTGCTTAACATCTTTTGGGGGCTGCACAGACCAATCAGACTGCAGATGGAAGATGGCAAGGAGCCAATCAAACCTGCTCCTTTTATTTCATCCTGGTGTTCAGGAAGCGATGCAAGCAAAGCAGAATTTAAGTATGCTGTATTTCACTGATGCCTTACACATACAAACCCATGGTCATTAATGTTCTTTAATGTTCATGTCTTTTTTTTTTTTTTTTAATAGAAATCAGAACATAAACCTTATAGCACCCACCATTGAGGTCACAGGACCTGTGAACCAATCAAAATACAGTTCTAGAGATGTCACAGGAGAAAAAGGTAAGTGTGTAAGTGACAGGAGCATGACTAGTGTGTACTGTCTGTAGAGAGCTGGTGTGTGTCATAAGAGACCCTCTGCATGTTAGAGTGATGTGGGGTGTGGCCATGTGTCCTCACCCGCACAGGTGAGGAGGTGAGCTCATATGTGCAGAGAACCAGGAGTGATGTGGGCGGGAAGAGACTGATAGGACGGTCAGCACCTGGAGTCCAGCGGCGAATCAGGAGACACAGATGTTCCTTCAATGGCCACTTCTATAACCACAAGGCATGAGCTGTCTACAGTCCATGTTTCTGTTCTAAAGCCATACATTTCTACAGCTAATATAAGGATGTTAGAATGGATTTCTGTAATCCCCAAGGCCTCATCTTTTTCTGACCTCTGCGTTTGTTTGTGTTTTCTGACCTCTGTTTTTTGTGTTTTCTGGCCTCTGTGTTTTGTTTGTTTCCCCTCAGACTGCAGTTTTCACGCCAGCCTTTGGTTCTGTGACTAACGTTCGCATCAACAGCTCCATGACGACGTCCCAGGTGCTGCGTGTGCTGCTTAACAAGTTCAAGATCGAGAACAGTCCTGACGAGTTCAGCCTCTTCCTCCTGCACACCAGTGGAGGTGAGCCAGCGCACAGCATAGTGTGAGCACAGCTGTACCTCCACAGCTCACAGCACGGTGTGAGTACAGCTGTAAAAAAAACCACATTTAATCACAGAATCAGACACTCACCCTAAAAGCATGTTGTGTTCCATTTAAATGAAACAGGTGATTTAAATGAAACAGGCGGGTCTGTACTGAGAGTATGGTTCTGTGGGCCGGGTCTGTACTGAGAGTATGGTTCTGTGGGCCGGGTCTGTACTGAGGGTGTGGTTCTGTGGGCCGGGTCTGTACTGAGGGTGTGGTTCTGTGGGCGGGTCTGTACGGAGGGTGCGGTTCTGTGGGCGGGTCTGTACAGAGGGTGCGGTTCTGTGGGCGGGTCTGTACGGAGGGTGTGGTTCTGTGAGCGGGTCTGTACTGAGCTTCTGTGTGTTCAGAGCGTGTGCAACTGAAGCGGGATGAGCACCCCCTGCTGGTCCGGATCCTGCAAGGGCCATGTGAACAGGTCAGCAAGATTTTCCTGATGGAGCCGGATCAGGTGGAGGAGGTGACGTATGACGTAAGACGATACACTCATCAAAACATGCCCTACATCTGAACCGTTCTGCATCCTGCCCAATGAGGGGTCCAGTTAGTCAGTCTCAGTGTCAGTGTTTAGAATAACTTGCTTCCCTTTGTAGTCTGAAAAGTGTTGATAAAATACCCAACAGTGTTTGCTGTGGTCAGGTGGCGCAATACATTAAGCTGGAGATGCCAATACTGCAGAGCTTCATCTCCAAGCTTCAGGAAGAGGAGAACAGAGAGATGGAGAAACTCAAACAGAGGTACTAACACTCCTCCCATTCAGTACTTATATATTCACACAGAGGTACTGACACTCCTCTCACTCAGTACTGACATACTCTCACAGAGCTACTGAAACTCATCCCATTCAGTACTGACATATTCACTCAGAGGTACTGATGCCTACCATTCAGTACTTACAGAGGTACTGACACTCTTCCCATTCAGTACTGACATATTCACTCTGTCAAAAACATTCATAAGAATAAGAGTGTTTTCGAGTAATGCTGTATTTCAGTAATTCTGTTATTTTAGTAATGCCATATTTGAATAATGTTATGTTTGATTGGTGCCATGTTTAAGTAATTCTGGATTTTTTGAGTAATGCAGTGTAGCCTGTTTGAGTAATAGCCTTTTGGAGTGAAACCACATTTGAAAAAGCAACGTTTGAGCAAAGCTGCATTTGAGTAATTCAATGTTATGTTTGAGTAATGTGGTGTTTGAGTAATGCAGTGTTTGTTTTTGTGCAGGTACTGTGCCATGCGCACTATGATTCAGAAGCACATGCAGCGTCTGGCCAATAAGGTGGTTGGGTAGCAGATGGACCAGGCAGACAGCTGAGACCCTTTTCACATCCACTCACTCTCTGCGCTACTTCACGTTCAGTCATTTTTAATGCCACTTTAAAAAATTAAATATTACTCACTGAAACATACATACATTTGCCTGTGCTTTAGCAGTTTCTAATTTTTACTAGTGATATTCATTCTCAATCTTTTACAGATGTATGACATATTTATGACCTGTATTTGTGATACATTTTTAAAAAAGCGATATTTGTAAAGTGACCTTGAGTTTAAGAAAAGCGCTATATAAATGCAACTAATAATAATAATAATAATAATAATAATAATAATAATAATAAATATCTTGAGGGCCTTTTCTGTGCCCGGACGAAGTGAACTAATTTTGTTCTGATGATGTAATGCAATGTATTTGGTATGTGTCATGGTAGCACATATGAATATTTAATAAAATGGTTTTATTTTCCTTCATTATTTTGGTGAGTTTATCCAGTGCCACTGAGTTTCAGCTCAGAGTTTCCCTGTGATGTGGCATCTGGTACATGGCTGTGTAATGACATTAGAGTCATAAAAACATGAAGTACCACTCTTTACATAATGACAGAAACCGGGTTGTCTCACAAATTATTTTAGCTTCAGACCCACTGATATGTTATTATAACAACGTGAATGTGAGTTTAGCAGAAGAGTCACAGAAGAGAAGAGAAAAATTGAGTACTCTAAAGTCTATTGTGTTTCACATACCTGTGACCATAACATCATTAGAAGCCAAATTAAGAAAACCAAAACAGGCATCTTGTACCAGGCAGTAATTCAGATACAGAGCTGTCATTGTTTTCATGAGGGCTACTGGTTGGCTGGACCACTGATTAGCTTGACTACTGATTGGCTGGTGTCTGATGAGTGACAGCTTTGGAGGCTGGTTGCTGACATCACAGAGGAGCTTTGTAAGAGTGAGACAGAGCAGCTCGTAATCGGAGTGAAGAGAGGTCTGTGGACACCGGCGCCATGGTCAGGTAAGAAATCAGCTCTTAAGAGACAGAGGGCCCACCACAGGGGCCACAGACAAGCTACACGGGTTACCTGGAGAAAGAAACACCACACTACAACTGAGCAGTGAAGCTACTTCACAAAGTATGTGACAGTGTTCCTTTTTTGTGTTCGCGTGAGTTCAGCTGTGTGAAGAGTGCTCATTAATATGCTGTATTTGATGAGCAGAGTTTGCTATAATCAATGTCCCAGCTGTGAGGTAGTGGGCTCTTCCCAGGTCACATGATGTCACCTGATCACAGGTGACATTCTCCTACAGTAACAGGGACGCCCAGTCCAGAGAGGATTGGAGTTCTCCATTGTACCATGTTTTATTTGCTGATTTTAACTACAGCCTTTTAGTTATCAATGCCCCAGGGTATTCCACATCTGTACCTGCAACGTGTGTGATTATCCACATCTCCTGTCTGTCTTCTTGCAGGAGACACCAGGCCATGCTGGTCAGAGACAGGCTTCAGCTGCTGTGTGTGTGTGCACTGCTCTTGGCATCACTGTGCCCTGGGGTTTCCTCTAAGCATGGTGGGTTTTGGGGTCGGGGGAAAGGCGGGGGCCTGGGTGGCAGACATGCCCCCATGCACAACACAGGCTCATCCAGGGCTGGGATGAAGATTGCAGGGGCTGCAGCTGCCGGCGCAATAGGAGGGGCGGCGATCGGCTATGGGCTTGGCAGTCTGGGCAGACCCGGGTACGGGTACGACCACGGGTATGGCTGGGACCCCTCAAATGGAAACAGACGTTACCATGACAGATCAGAATACTACAACAGCTCGGATGGGAGGTACTACAGGGGAGGGGCCAGCTCGGGTCCTGCTCTGAGCATGATCACCACTCTCGGAGTCGCACTCTGCATCCTTCTGTGGTGAGGAAAGAAACCTCATGTCTCTATTAACCCTTCTGGACACCATCGACCAGCTTCACTAAGACAGGGTTCCAAAGGTAACGCAGCAGTGTGAGAGTTCTGTGCTGTATTAGAGATGAAGGAGAGCTCCGGGAAACTTTAAATGTGCCTAATCTGTCACATCCCTGTAAGACTTTTAAGTGTGCATAATCTCAGAATCACTGTTATTATAGATCTGCTGCTGAAAGAAATTAGCTATGTTTCCATGGTTACGATGTGGATAATAGTTATCCCATAAAATCTGGATCTTTTAACATTTGATAACAACAGCAGTTGGTAGATTATTTGAAAATATTTAAATTGTGTCATGAATAATTTTCACTACATGTTGAATTTTTCCTCTGAAAAGAAGTAAATGGATTTATTGATTATTATGTACATCAATATAAAGAGTCAATTTAAAACTTGTCCTTTAACACAATTAAAATCAAAATGACTACTCTTTCTACCATTAGGAACAGAGAGAGAGTGTTCATGGAGGATCTCTTAAAGTAACACATATAAGTACTGTATACACACAGTTACATATAGTGCTTACATATTTGTACATTTTTCAGTAATTACTTAATGCAATATAGTCTGCTTTTATAATAAATTATTATTAATTGTTAGAATTATTATTAAGTAATTCACAATTTAAACATTGTTGTGAAATGCCAATGTGAAGGGGTTTTTTTTTGTTTTTTTCTTTTTGTTTTTTGTTTTTTTGTTTTTTTAATAATTAGCCCATTTCAGTGTATTATTAAATTTATACTCAAGCGTTTTATATCCCACTCCACCCCTTCCCAAAGGAGTTCATGTTTCTTTTAATAATTTGTGTGAGATAAATAAACACTCATTAGTGGTTTGGTTCTGCTATGTTTGCTGACAGCTCATATTTCCTCCTGTATAATCATGACATTATCTCTCTGAAGCAGCTGGTCTCCTAGCAACAGCATATAGATATCACACACATGAAAGCCATACCCACAATTACTGGAAGGGCAGAGGGATCTCATTTTCTGTTGTGAGGTCCTTCAGAGTGGCCACGGTGGATAACGCTAACCTCTAAAAATAACTTCAGCACTGCAGTATTTAGTTTCATCACGTATCTGACACGACTGAACTAGTTAATCAGTCTCCTGTAGCACCTGTACATTAGAGCCAAGTGTGTTGGAACTGCCCCTGGCAGGGTGGTGGGTAGATTGGCCCTGAGATAGGACGTAGCTTTGTGCCACCTGGGTTCCAGACCCCGTCCTGGAGTAGATTATCGGGTGTGGTACAGCAGGTGCAATGCTGGGCTAGGCTGCAGTTATCCAGGGTCAGCCAGCCATACCTCTAATATCACTCCAGAAAAGGACACCGCCTAGGGACGTGGTTGTGGTGGACAGCAGAATGAGAAGCCCATAGGAAGAGCGTCTGTCTGTTAGACTGCAGCTGCTGGCTTTTTCCTGTCTGTTTTAGCAGGAGATTTCATCTACAGGGTTTTGGCAGGGGAGCCAAGCTCTTCGATGCTCACTGCTTCATCACCTGTCTCCTGGAGCCCTGGAGACACGTCAGCTTCTGACTCCTCATAGTCGGTTTACTCAGCCAAGAGAGATCTGCCTGGGCTCATCTCTCTGGATCTGCCTGGGCTCATCTCTCTGGATCTGCCTGGGCTCACCTCTCTGGATCTGCCTGGGCTCACTTCTCTGGATCTGCCTGGGCTCATCTCTCTGGATCTGCCTGGGCTCATCTCTCTGGATCTGCCTGGGCTCACTTCTCTGGATCATCTTGAGCCCCTGGTATCTTAACAGGTCAGTCATGTACATGCACAGTCCTGTCTGTGTATTTCTCATTGGTCTGAGGCTGAGGAGGTGGTTTGTATGCAGAGTCCCACCTGTAATCTTTTGTGTTAGTGGTCTTGATTCCCTAGTGGTGGTGCATGTAGTGGTTTCATGGCAAATGGCCCAGACCATACAGCACAGCCATCACACCCCGACCCAACTCCTGCTGCCAGCATCACCTTTTCCCCAGAATCCTTAGAATTGAATGTCAGCGTATAACCCATGTTCATAATCCTTGTTCATAACCCCTGTTCATAACCCATGTTCATAACCCCTGTTCATAATTCATGTTCATAACCCCTGTTCATAACCCCTGTTCATAATCCATGTTCATAACCCATGTTCATAACCCACATTCATAACCCCTGTTCATAACCCATGTTCATAACCCACATTCATAACCCCCATTCATAACCCATGTTCATAACCCACGTTCATAATCCACGTTTATAACCCACGGTCATAACCCATGGTCATGACCCATGTTCATAACCAACATTCATAACCCATGTTCATAACCCCTGTTCATAACCCATGTTCATAACCCCTGTTCATAACCCATGTTCATAACCCACAATAATTAACCCAAATTCATAACCCATGTTCATAACCCATGTTCATAACCCACGTTCATAATCCACGTTTATAACCCACGGTCTTAACCCACGGTCATGACCCATGTTCATAATCAACATTCATAACCCACGTTCATAACCCATGTTCATAACCCCCCTTCATAACCCCTGTTCATAATCCACGTTTATAACCCACGGTCATAACCCACGTTCATAACCTCCATTCATAACCCATGTTCATAACCCATGTTCATAACCCACGTTCATAATCCACGTTTATAACCCACGGTCATAACCCATGGTCATGACCCATGTTCATAACCAACATTCATAACCCATGTTCATAACCCACATTCATAACCAACGATCACAATCCATGATCATAACCCATGTTCACAACCTATGATCATAACCCATGTTCACAACCTATGATCATAACCCATGTTCATAACCCACGATCATAACCCATGATCATAACCCATGTTCATAACCCAGCATCTTAACCAATGTTCATAACCCATATTCTTCACCAACTGTGAGAATACACCCATGGGAATACCCATCTGCATGGTATGGAGGTGCGTTTGGAGGTGCTGGTATGGCAAAGGTCAAGGTATTATAGATTAGTGCAATAGATGAGGAGTGGCTTAGATCATTGAATTACCCTCTCCTGAAACTTATGAAGGACCCAAATAATTTTTTTCAATTTAAAGACCACATTTAATTAACACAGTAACTGATACACAAGGGCACATGGGACACCCAGCTGGAGTTACATCTCCTCTTCCATGGTCAGGGTGCCTGCCCTGGTTGGGATTTGGTTAGGATAACTTCCTAAGTTTAGGAAGTTTAGAGCGTCCTTTAGATCCCCCCTGTCCTGGATAGTGACCTCCAGCAGGAGAACTCCCAGCTGAAGGATGTTGGTTAATGGTTATGTTGGTTAATGGTTATTTTGGTTAATGGTTGTGTTGGGATAGCTGTGTTGGTTAATGGTTATGTTTGGATGGTTGTGTTGGTTAATGTTATGTTGGTTAATGGTTGTGTTGGGATGGTTGTGTTAGATAATGGTTGTGTTGGCTGACGGTTATGTTGGTTAATGGTTATGTTTGGATGATTGTGTTGGTTAATGGTTGTGTTGGTTAATGATTATGTTTGGATCCACGCCTGAGCACTATGAACATAACCAAGAACACAACCATAGCGTTGTCAAGCCTTAAATTATTTACGTTTATTTATTATTGAAAGGTCTCCAATAGCAAGAGAGCACGAGCGGTAGCATGATAACATGACATTGTCGTGTGCACTTATCATGCCCTACACTGTTAATTTAAGTAGTATAAGACAATATTAAGAAATGTTTGTTATTTTAGCGTAATATTGGCCGCATATCCTGCACTAGATAACGCAAAATGAATCACATGTTTATAAACTCGATTAAATATTGTTAAATTATGGAACGTTATATTTGTTTATTCCCTGTACTAAACGTTATTATTTAATTATTTTAATTAGGTATGTAATTTAGATATTTCTTCCATGCTAAAATGCCCTTAAAATAATGCACTTTCGTCACCTTGCAGCTCTCACCGTCATCGTAAAACTCCATTTACCAGGCAATGGCAACTTTGCGCTGGGATTTGTAAAGACCATTAGCAGTGCTGACCATTACTGGAAACCGCAAGGTGATTTTTGGGAGCCTCCTTCCTTCACCCACTCTAATCAGAAGAAAGGGATCTGTTCTTTGATTCAAATATCAAGTGTTTGTATGTGTGAAAACACTCACGTGATGGCTTCAGTACATCAGGAATTATAAATATAAATGAATATATGCAGATTTATTTCTGCTGATTTATTTCTGGGTTTTTTTAGAAAACATTTATTTGAGTACACGTATATAGGACTAAATAAAACAAATTATATATTTAATACATTTACACTTGTTAACATAATGCATTTTTAGAGTTGGTGTGAGCCACGATGTCCTTCTGGAGAAATGCAGCACTGTCTGTCTTACACCACGTGAAACTGAAGATGTGTTTCAAAAGCACATTTTAAAAAAATAAGTACTTATGGTACATATTAAATGCAATGTATACATTTCTATAACACATTACAATGACAAGCCCATTTTATGTGTGTTGGAGTTCACAATGTCCTCATGACATTAGGGAGACTGAGGGGTGGAGCTCAGGAGAAACTGAGGCTCGAGAAGAATCTTAGGCGGCGGCCTCCATGTCGGCCTTCCGTATCACTGCTCCGCCTCCTTGTGCCTTCATACTCCCGCCTTTTACGAGCCAGGTCTTCTTCTAATGCCTGTATACACACACACAGATGTTGGTAATTATCTAACAGATTTTGACTTTATATGCACATTCTCACTCTCACTGCTCTCTCTGTCTCTCTGCACCTCTTTCCTGCAGGTGAGTTTATCTCTCCATTCATTCAGCTCCAGAGTGTGTTCATCTTCCAGACCTTTGATCTTCTTCTTCTCCATCTCCACCAGGACCTGAAGCTTCTCGCTCTGAAACATGTAACACACAAAGGCCGGAGGAGGATGCCCCCCCCCCCCCTTTGAGTCTTGGTTCATCTCATGGTTCCTTTCTCATGCTCTTGGGAGTTTTTCCTCAACACTGTTGCCTTTGGCTTGCTCACTGGGGGCTTGGACATTTGTAAAGCTGCTTTGTGACAACATCTGCTGTAAAAAGCGCTGTATAAATAAATGTGACTTTGACGGAAGGTGAATACAGCACTATTCATTCTTTGAATGAGTTTAGTCAGAAGTTTAATCAGTTTAGTCAGTAGTTTAGTCAGAGTTTAGTCAGAAAGCTACAACAGATTTATATGAATGTGGCCCTCTACCTGTAGCTGCTGGAGCTCAGAGATGTTGGCGTCACACTGCTCCTGAACCTCCCTGAACTGGACCTCCTGGTTCTCCTGTAGCTTGGTCCACTCTTGCTTCTGCTGGGCCTCAACCTCAGACAGAAACTGACCCCACACAAAGACAGACCCCAGAGATAATCAGACCCCAGAAAGAGAGAGAGCAGACCCCAGAAATGAGACAGACCAGAAAAACAGAGAGAGGAACAGAGGGCATGCAGTATGTTAGAGAATGCCAGCCAATTCCTGTCCACGGTTCGTTTCTCATTTCCACCACTAGGGTATGCTATCCCTAGCTGTAGCTCTCGACAAATGTGACTGCACTGTAGAAAACTTCATTTCAACAGTTTAATTAAGAAACAAATATCATTCTGCCTCTTACTAATCACAGAACGTGTCCTGTGATTCTGAAAAAGAACACTAGCAGCAACTATTCGGTGAGTCTTATTAAACATAGCCTAATTTATAAAGTCCCAAAGAAGTCACTCATAGGGGTTATTAAACATAACCTAATCTATAAAGTCTCAAAGAAGTCACTCATAGGAGTTATTAAACATAGCCTAATCCATAATGTCCCACAGAAGTCATTCATAGGGGTTATTAAACATAACCTAATCTATAAAGTCTCAAAGACGTCACTCATAGGAGTTATTAAACATAACCTAATCTATAAAGTCTCAAAGACGTCACTCATAGGAGTTATTAAACATAACCTAATCTATAAAGTCTCAAAGACGTCACTCATAGGAGTTATTAAACATAACCTAATCCATAATGTCCCACAGAAGTCACTCATAACTGTTCTTCATTTGTGCCGGCGGACCTGTGTGAGCCGCTGTCTCTGCTCAGGACCGCTCAGGCCTCGCCCCTTCAGCTCCTGTCTGAACTGGCTCAGGCGAGTCTTGGCCTTGGTGCGCTGCACCCTCTGCAGGTGACCTCTCTCCTGCGCCTGCAATGACCTCTGCTCCTCCAGCAGAGCCTGCTGGAAGCGGGAAGCCCGCTCCATATCCTGCACAGAGAGCGGAGAGGTCAGGAGACCCAGAACAACTGGGAGAAGCGCACGCTGTGTCTGGGTCCCAACATCACGGAGCTATTACAGCAATGAGGCGGGAGTGAGATGGGAGTGAGACCAGAGTGTTATGGGAGTGACAGGAGTGAGATGAGTGTTATGGGAGTGATACTGGAGTGTAATAGGAGTGAGACTGGAATAACACCAGAGTGTTATGTGACGTCACAGGAATGAGAACAGTGTTTTGGGAGTGATGGGAATGAGATGGAGTGTAACAGGAGTTAAACGGGAGTGAGAGTGGAGTGTTATGGCAGTGACAGGAGTGAGATGAGAATGAGAGTGGAGTGAGTAATGTAGTCACCTTGTTGTGTCGTTTGCTAAGTTGCTGCCTCTGCAAAGAGTACTGCTCCTTCACCTGTTGTTTGAATAAATGGTACTTCTCCTGCAGGTGGCGCTGTTCCAGCTCCCAGATCACAGATTCTCTCGCTGCAGAAAAAATACAACATATCCTCCGTTTCCCAGCTCAGAGCTCTCCTGTCCCACACGTAGACGTACTCTGAACACCCCTGTGATCTCCTCCTCATCTCAGCCGTGTTCGTGTGAGACCCTGGGCTGAGACCCTGAGCAGGTGCGGTGTGGTGTGCTGGCCTGTACCTCTCTTGAGCTGCTGGGATTTGACAGAGACCTCCCACTCCATGGACGCCACCTTGCGCTTGTGCTCCTGTACAGCCTTCTGCAAGGTCTCGTTCAACTCCTGCTGCTGTCTCTGCAGGAAGTTCTGTTCCTGAGACACACACACACACACACACACACACATATGTATCAACTCCAGGGCAGGAGGGACAGTATGTTTCAAATGAGAGATGTGGGTTTTTAAACATTTATTTCAATATGGAGCAAATGGCAAAATGACATCATAAAGATGTACAACAACCAATCACATCTCATTTGTCTCCCCACACCTATCACCCCCCTCAGTGCATACAAAAAACATTTTTTCATTACGTCTAATCACTGACTGTGGTGGGATAATGCTCTGTGTGTGTGTGTGTGTGTGTGTGTGCGTGCGTGTGTGCATCTGCGTACGTGTGTGTGTGTGTGTGCATGTGTGTGCGTATATATGTGTGTGTGCGTGTGTGTGTGTGCGCACGTGCGTGTGTGCATCTGCGTTCGTGTGTGTGTGCGGCGTGCGTGTGTGTGCGCGTGCGTGTGTGTGTGTGTGTGTGTGTGCCCGTGTGTGTATGTGTGTGTGTGTGTGTGCGCGCACGTGCGTGCGTGTGTGCATCTGCGTACGTGTGTGTGTGTGTGTGTGTATGTGTGTGTCTGTGTGTGCGTGCGTGTGTGTGTGAGAGAGTGTGTGTTTCTGTTAAAGAGAATATTTTCAGGTCAGTGAAGCAGCTCTTACCTCTTATTTCTGTGTGCACGGCAGCGCGGCTGATCTGAGATCAGTGACTCACCTCTTTGGGGTCAACTTTGAGGGTGCTGCTCCTCCGGCTGAGCTCCTTCTCCTGCTGGGCTTTGAGGCGGCGCGCCTCCTCCCGTAGGCGGGTGGTGTGCTCCGCCTCCATCTTCGTGCTCTGCTGCTGGAACTGCCTCTCCAGCCGCTCCAGTTCCCCGTCGTAGTACTGCTTCTTACTCTGCAGGGGGCGACACACACTTCACTCAGCAAGTCACCGGAGCAGCTGTCTAATGTTTCTGATCTTGGCTCATTTCAGGTTTGATAGGAGGTCTGATGCTCTGCCAGGCACCATCGGTTCTGCTCTACCAGACACCATTGGTTCTGCTCTACCAGGCACCATCGGTTCTTTTTAGTGTTTTGCTGTATGTTTGGTTAGTTTCTAAGGCAGGTCTCTGTATGGTTGGCTAGATTAGGTGTGGTTTTGGTTGGTGTGTGAGGGTGGTGTAGGTATGTGTTTGATTGGTGTGTGCAGTTGGAGTAGGTGTGTGGTTGGTTGGTGTGTTTGTTTGGAATAGGTGTGGTTTTGGTTGGTGTGTGAGGGTGGTGTAGGTGTGGTTTTGGTTCGTGTGTAGGTGACACTGACGCTCATTTCCTGTTCGATGTGGCGGAACATATGTTCTCTCTGCTGCTGGAGTCTCTGATCCAGTTGGACAAACTCCCTCTGTTCCTCACGCTGGAGCAACTTCAGAGCGTGAAGCTCCTGACGCCTACACACACACACACATACACATACACAGTCCTTTATTTTAGCCCTACCCTGCCACTCTGCTGGCGTTAGGGGTCACAGTAACAGTGTCAGGCTGCTACCTCACAGAGCGCCTCTCCTCTTTCTTGCTGTCGCCCTCGCTGATCACCTTGGACGTGGTGACGCTCACCTCCCGTCCATCTACCAAAAACCTCCTCGTCTTCTTCACTGTCCGTCGGTTCGTGGCCAAAACCTGCAACTCCACAAAGACCACGCATAAGCCTGTGCTTGGCACGCTCCTCGTCCACGCTGGTACCATGCTGGTGTGTTTGCCCACTGACTCACCCCCTCAGCAGTCAGGGACAGAGGCGGCTGATCTGACCCGCTGGTGAGGGGTACCTCAGGGTGCACCCGAAGGCTCTGCTGTGTTGTGCCGTTCGACCCTGTGACCCTGTGCGTAGTGTCCACAAAGCTGTGTGCCGTGTGCAAGGACCTCCCACTTGTTCCGTCCTGATCTGAGATATTCTCCGCGATCGCAAAGCTCACCTGCCTGGAGGCTTTCACAGGCTTCCTATCTGAACCAGGGCCACTTGTCCCCTCTTCCTCCCTCTTCCTGCTCTCTTCCTCCCTTTTCCTGTCCTCTTCCTCACAGCTCCTGTTCCCTTCCTCCTTATTCCTGTCCTCTTCCTCACAGCTCCTGTTCCCTTCCTCCCTCTTCCTGCTCTCTTCCTCCCTTTTCCTGTCCTCTTCCTCATAGCTCCTGTTCCCTTCCTCCTTCTTCCTGTCCTCTTCCTCACAGCTCCTGTTCCCTTCCTCCTTCTTCCTGTCCTCTTCCTCACAGCTCCTGTTCCCTTCCTCCCTCTTCCTGCTCTCTTCCTCCCTTTTCCTGTCCTCTTCCTCACAGCTCCTGTTCCCCTCCTCCCTCTTCCTGTCCTCTTCCTCACAGCTCCTGTTCCCTTCCTCCCTCTTCCTGTCCTCTTCCTCACAACTCCTGTTCCCTTCCTCCCTCTTCCTGTCCTCTTCCTCACAGCTCCTGTTTCCTTCCTCCCTCTTCCTGTCCTCTTCCTCACAGCTCCTGTTCCCTTCCTCCCTCTTCCTGTCCTCTTCCTCCCTGTTCCTGTTATCTTCCTTCCTGTTCCTGTCCTCTTCCTCATAGCTCCTGTCCTCATCCTCCCTCTTGCTGTCCTCTTCCTCACAACTCTCGCTGGGTGGAGTGTTTTCTCTCTGAAGTTCATCGTCATGGTTTTCTCTGCCTGCTGTTTTCTGAGCTTCTCTCTCTGACAGACTGACGTTATTATCTTCATCTGTCTTCACAGTCTCTCTCTGCTTGTCTTCACCGTTATTCTCCTTTTCCTCTGCTCCGTGTGTTCTCTGTAACCCCTCCGCCAGCATGTCTGGTTCCACTGAGACCTCCCTGACTGTGTTCCTCAGGAGTAATTTATGCTCCTCTACAGACTCTACAGTTTTTTCATCTGTGGTATTCTTGAAGTCACTAGTTTCACCAGTTTCACTGGTTTGAATTTCAGCATTTATGAGATCCTTTTCTTCCACACTGTCAGCATCGTTCTTAACATCTGGATGCTCTCCAGGTTTCCTACCTTCTTTCTCATAGTTCTCTCGCTCTGTAGTCTGTGCCTCTCTGTCCATCTCTACACTCTCCATGTGTGCCTCTGTCATCTCTGCCGGAGCACCAAAGCCCCTCTTCTCTTCATTCTCTCCCACTTTCTCACTTGTCTGCTGCCCCTGGACCATGGCAGGCCCCTCCCCTTTGACAGGCCCCTCCCCTTCAACAGGTTCCTCCTCGTCAATGGGCCCATCCCCTTCAACAGGCCCCTCCCCTGCAGAAGCTGGAGGCTGAACATCAACTACTAAACTCCTGCTTAATTTCTTGGTGGAAGGAAAATTTGTTGGGTGCCTATATCCTGCCAAATCTAGGTACTCATGTGAGTGTCTCTCACGTAAGTGTCCCTCTGTGGCCTCCCTGGTCCTGCTTGTCTGCGATGTCTCCAAAGCCAGCGCCTCGGCCAGGAGGTCCCGTGGGTCCAGTGCTTTGGACTCTTCATCTGCGGCGTTTGTGTCTGGTCCTCTGAGACATTTCCAGGACACTGGTGCTTCAGTAGACAGCCTGGTGTCCTTCCTGAGCTGAAGAGAATCACCTAATCCTCCATGGCAACGTTGAGAAGCCACACACACAGTGTCTTCTTTGGTGAAGTCTAGTGTTTCTGGGTCAGACAAACATCCCTGCTGCTGCGTGCCTTGACCTTCAGGATGGGCAGTGTCCAGCTCCCTGCCCTTGCTGTCAGTCTGTATTCTCGTCTCATCTAGTCTCGTCTGTGTCTCTGTCTCCTCCTCTTTGTTGTCAGTATTGTCTTTGCTCTGTTCAGACGCAGCCTGCCCAGGTTTGTCCCCCTGTCTCCTGCCACTGCTGTCTTGACTGTGGTGGGAGACGTCCTGCCCCTGCAGACTCGCGTCCCGCTCTGCTTCACAATGACCTGTTGGGACGTCCTCCTTCTCCTGGCTCTCCTGACCTTTGACCCCTTCATCCCAGATTCCAGATTTGCAGCGGCGGGACCCGCCACTCAGGAAGGACAGCAGGTTTCCTGGCATGGACAGACGTCTCGCCTTCTTCTGAGCCTTGTCTGGGGCGCAGGACCTCCGACGGGACACTCGGAGCACAGGGCCGGGCTCAGGCTCGGTTGGAGGCTGTGGAGATGCTGGCTGGGGTACGTCTGGCACCTCCACCCCTGGAGACTGTGCTACTGCTGTCTCTGTGTCTGCAGGTGACATATCAACCTCACAGCTCTGCAGGTCTGACAGCGACTGTGAGAAGAAGAACCACAGATGAGCCAAGTTTAAATTTAGAACAAACCTAAAATGTTTGGTCTTAAACAAGGCAAAGCAAATTTAATTATAGAATAATGTATAAATATTATATAAACATTATATATGTTTTATTTTTGAAGGGCTTTTACAGAGCTCCTTCATACACTGAGATCATTCAAAGGGCTCTAACTATACCTAACTATACCTAACTATACAGAGATAATACATAACTATACCTAACCATACAGAAATAATACCTAACTATACCTAACTATACAGAGATAATACCTAACTATACCTAACCATACAGAGATAATACCTAACTATACCTAACCATACAGAGATAATACCTAACTATACCTAACTATGCAGAGATAATACATAACTATGCAGAGATAATACCTAACTATACCTAACTATACAGAGATAATACATAACTATACCTAACTATACAGAGATAATACCTAACTATACCTAACCATACAGAGATAATACATAACTATACTTAACTATACAGAGATAATACCTAACTATACCTAACTATGCAGAGATAATACATAACTATACTTAACCATACAGAAATAATACCTAACTATGCAGAGATAATACCTAACTATACCTAACCATACAGAAATAATACCTAACTATGCAGAGATAATACCTAACTATACCTAACTATGCAGAGATAATACCTAACTATACCTAACTATACAGAGATAATACCTAACTATACCTAACCATACAGAAATAATACCTAACTATACCTAACCATACAGAAATAATACCTAACTATACCTAACTATGCAGAGATAATACATAACTATACTTAACTATACAGAGATAATACCTAACTATATCTAACTATGCAGAGATAATACCTAACTATACCTAACCATACAGAAATAATACCTAACTATACCTAACCATACAGAGATAATACCTAACTATACCTAACTATGCAGAGATAATACATAACTATACTTAACTATACAGAGATAATACCTAACTATACCTAACCATACAGAAATAATACCTAACTATACCTAACTATGCAGAGATAATACATAACTATACTTAACTATACAGCAATAATACCTAACTATGCAGATAATACCTAACTATACCTAACTATGCAGAGATAATACCTAACTATACCTAACTATACAGAGATAGTACCTAACTATACAGAGATAATACATAACTATACTTAACTATACAGAGATAATACCTAACTATACCTAACCATACAGAAATAATACCTAACTATACCTAACCATACAGAAATAATACCTAACTATACCTAACTATGCAGAGATAATACATAACTATACTTAACTATACAGCAATAATACCTAACTATACCTAACTATACAGAGATAATACCTAACTATACCTAACCATACAGAAATAATACCTAACTATACCTAACCATACAGAGATAATACCTAACTATACCTAACTATGCAGAGATAATACAAAACTATACTTAACTATACAGAGATAATACCTAACTATACCTAACCATACAGAAATAATACCTAACTATACCTAACTATGCAGAGATAATACATAACTATACTTAACTATACAGCAATAATACCTAACTATACCTAACTATGCAGATAATACCTAACTATACCTAACTATACAGAGATAATACATAACTATACCTAACCATACAGAGATAATACCTAACTATACCTAACTATGCAGAGATAATACATAACTATACTTAACTATACAGAGATAATACATAACTATACCTAACCATACAGAAATAATACCTAACTATACCTAACTATGCAGAGATAATACATAACTATACTTAACTATACAGCAATAATACCTAACTATGCAGATAATACCTAACTATACCTAACTATGCAGAGATAATACCTAACTATACCTAACTATACAGAGATAATACCTAATTATACCTAACTATGCAGAGATAATACCTAACTATACCTAACTATACAGAGATAATACCTAACTATGCAGAGATAATACATAACTATACTTAACTATACAGCAATAATACCTAACTATACCTAACTATACAGAGATAATACCTAACTATACCTAACCATACAGAAATAATACCTAACTATACCTAACCATACAGAGATAATACCTAACTATACCTAACTATGCAGAGATAATACAAAACTATACTTAACTATACAGAGATAATACCTAACTATACCTAACCATACAGAAATAATACCTAACTATACCTAACTATGCAGAGATAATACATAACTATACTTAACTATACAGCAATAATACCTAACTATACCTAACTATGCAGATAATACCTAACTATACCTAACTATACAGAGATAATACATAACTATACCTAACCATACAGAGATAATACCTAACTATACCTAACTATGCAGAGATAATACATAACTATACTTAACTATACAGAGATAATACCTAACTATACCTAACCATACAGAAATAATACCTAACTATACCTAACTATGCAGAGATAATACATAACTATACTTAACTATACAGCAATAATACCTAACTATACCTAACTATACAGAGATAATACCTAACTATACAGAGATAATACATAACTATACCTAACCATACAGAGATAATACATAACTATACCTAACCATACAGAGATAATACATAACTATACCTAACCATACAGAGATAATACATAACTATACCTAACTATACAGAGATAATACTTAACTATACCTAACTATACAGAGATAATACCTAACTATACCTAACTATGCAGAGATAATACATAACTATACCTAACCATACAGACATAATACCTA
>NC_137515.1:20150000-20175000 GCF_041902795.1 Electrophorus electricus | reverse complement strand
GGAGTCACCTGTGATGCTTAGAAGGAAACTCAGTGCAGTGCAGGAGGTGAAACTGCTGGTGTGTGATCCTCTATCCTCACGCACACTGAAGGTGAAGATGTTTTTACGAAGGACAAAAAAAAAAACTGTAACAGGAAACTGTCTTTCATGTTTAGTTATTCAGGAAGTAGACTAAACCACTGTACAGCCGTGAACCCCAAAACTGTGTCACCTAGGAAACCCAGAAATAAAAATCAAACAGAGGATGTGAAGATAAGGACTGCTCATCCTTCTTTCCAGGTGTCTGTGATCAAGCTTCAGTTCCTTGACTGTACAGAAGAAGTAGAAATAATCTTTGTGTTTTGGAACACAAGGGGCGTACTAGCGCCAGTTCAAGTCTACACCTAGATCCCAGAGCGTGGTTAGAACCCTGGGCTGAATGGTGATATCAGTATATTAGCAATATCAGCACCAGACTTGCTGGTATTGCTACTATCTTGCTCCAGTATACCCCAGGATAGTGTTGTGAACCAGACGTTTTCATCCCAGTCCGTATTGGGACTACCCCAGACCCAGCACCTGAACCAGGTAACCGGGATCCGTAGCACCTGGTTCAGGTGAGCTGAGGGCAAGGGCAGGAGTGTCATCTGGAGTGGAGTGAGAAACTTGGTTCCAGAACATCTTAGCCCAAACCAATGGTGTACCATGCAGAGGGTTTCCAAGAGCCACATCAGAAATTTGAATGTGACTTAAACATGAAAGGTTACTTCAGCAAACCAGACATCTGATCATTGCACAATTACCTTTCCCTTTCCCCCTGATCAAAACTTTTACTGCAGATCCTTTGGGATGCATTTTAGTCAGCTTCACAAATCTGGATCTCTAACTGTTTGCCCATTCTTCATAACAGAATTGCACAGATTCTGTCAGATTGGCTGGAAAACATTGGTTGCACTCTCAACCATTTCACTACGAGTTATAGTGTATGACTATGTATGTGGCAAATAAACCAAACTTGAAACTTGAAACATATTCTAAACGGGACTGAGGTCTGAACTTTCACTCGGTTGCTCTTGTGAAGCTCTTTGGTAGTGTACTTAGGGCCATCGTCTTGTTCGGAGGTGAACCGCGTTCCAGTCTCAGGTCTCTGGCAGACTGGATCAGGTTTCCATTGAGGAGTTTGCTGTATTTGGTTCCATCCATTTTGACAAGTTTCAGCTCCTCCTTCCTTCTCCCAGGCATGTGGCATACTCCAAGTGGGACACTCCGTGTCCGGGGAATAGATGTCCAGCTCTGTGGCATGTCCGGGGAATAGTTGTCCTGTGCAGAGCTTTTTCCATCTCAGCTGGCAGGTCTCTCCAGTGCCTTCAGAGTGACCTTTGACCTCTCAGTTGCTTTTTTGATGGTTGCCCTCTTTAATCCGACACTGATATTTGATGGATGGTCTTGTCTAAGCAGAGACATAGCTGGGACATATTTTATTCCTCCATTTCTTAATAATGGTTTTGATGGTTCTATTTTTTATATCCGTATTCTGATCAATACTTTTCATCAATTTTGTCCAGGACTTGTTTTGATATCTACATTGCCTGTAGATCCTGTAAACCAGGATATTTGTATGGCTTTGCTCTCAAACTTTAGATTTCCAGGACAAGCTGTATTGATAATGAGATTGTATGGTGTAGGCAGGTGATTAGGTTATTTCTCATAGGCACTTGGTTGCTCCGGAACTAATTTAATCATTTTCATAGCAATGGGGTGTGAATACTTATGTAATCACAATTTTTGTTTTTTTAATTTGTGAATAATTTTGCAAACTATATTGACTTTCCTCACACTTCAGTATTAAGGACTAATTAGTGAAGATTTATTATTTATTACAATTCCAGATTGTAATACAACACAATTTGAAAAAGGGTGGGTGAATATAACAGCTGGGGTACCTGCCCCCGCCCCAAAGCCCCACCCCACCCCCCGGAATATTTGGTGTTTCCAGCATTCCTACCTTATACACCTTTCCGAAGGCCCCATCTCCGAGCTCTCCGAGTGTCTCCCAGCTGTGCCGAGGATCCACGTCCCTGCGCAGGTTCTCATAATGCCGAACTTGCTTCTTCTCCACACCCAGACGGAATATGCGCATCAGGAGGGTCGCCATGGTGACACCCCTTCCACCCCCTATCTCTCCACAGACCCAGACTCACCCGGCACAGACACGCGACGTCGCCAAGCCCCGGTTCCCCGTCGCCCCGGTTCCCTACACAGACTCCTGTTGTTCTGGGCAGCTGGAAGGAACTGCACCGAGACAAACACAAGCAGTCTGAGTGAGAATGGAAAACATAAAAGATGTGTGTGCTGCTGACGTTCACGCTCCCACACACACCTCGCTGCGTGGCAGGAAGCTGCAGCACAAACCACATCCTTCGCAACACAAAGACCGCTTCTGAGATGTAGCATGCAACAGTGCAGACCCCGTCTCCTCCGCTATAAGCACATCATGGCCCAGTGCTCCGCCTCCAACATCGCAGAGTCAGGTTCAGATGACTTTAGTGTGTGCAGGCACTAAAGTCTTTAAGGAAGATGCCTTTAGATTCTCAATGTGATCAGCACATTCATTTTTGCTGAGTTGTGTGGGAGAACATTTTCCATTTCACCCTTCACCCAACCAGCAGTCACCTTGGTCTCAAAATAACCCCCATTTTATCTTTAGCATTTTAACTCACCAATTGAGCCACTAGATGTCACTAAAGGTCCCAATTTGGAACAAATTACTCATCCGACACACCAATTAGCAGGACGTTAAACACAGGCCTAAGGTTCTGTGAGACACAGTGTCCCCAGCTGGGCATGGGGAGTGTTTAGTGTTCATGTCCCCACCCCCAAGGCCTGGAAGCCTGACGCAGCTGAGAAGTGAATCTCCTGCAGTCTCCCAGATGCGTGGTCCTCTCTACAGATGTCAGGCCAGCATCATCCAACATTGTGTGTGCAAAGATGTGGTTCCAGTCAGCTTTCAGAGGCCCCAGCAGGGACCACTGACCCCTTGGGGTTTTGTTTTCCATCCTTTCAAAGATGGAGCCCTGTGCAAAACTGTATGGAAGTGTTCCAGTTTCAGTTCCATTTTATTTTTGTAGAGACAAAGGAAAACACAAACACACAACACAATGAGCCTCAATTCCACTGTTAAATGCAGCGAATTTATTTCCACAAATGTTTCTGTACTTTACACATACAGATTAAACATAAAACACAAACACGTGAAGTTTAATGAGTTCTGCGCATTTTATATAAACCAGGAACCCATTTGGAGGTGGTGTGTGGGGGGCTAAATTACAAACAATATATTTTTAAATAATCCACCACAAATATCAGGTTTTTGACTTTAAATAAAACATGGCTTGTGTACAAATTCATGAAAGCCTGAAAGAGGAGATGATGTGCTGTATTAACGCAGTCTCACTTGCCCTGGTTTTAACAACACATGTGCAGTACCTGGGCAGAGGTGAGGTGTCTACGTCACTGTAAAACATCCCAGTTATGTTTCCTCTCTCTCAGAGGTACGAGACGCTCAGATCCCGCAGCACTGACTCCACAGCTGCCGGAGACGTCCCACTGTGTTCGCCTATACACGAGCCGCATAGCCCTGACTGGACGATTAAAGACCCACTGGAGGGACGTCATAGAGGTTTGTCTGCCAACCTCAGGATGACCTTTTAGGGTCATGCATAGGTACCAGGGGGCACAGTTCACATACACCTCCTAGAGTTCCTGCAGTGCTTTTAATGAAAGCCCATTACTGAAAGCCAAGTTAAATGGCTGACCAATAGAAATCTGACGTGTCCGTTGCATACATTGTACTTTTCAATTTTCCCCAGTAAGACAGAGAAAACATTGTTTTTAAAAGTCCCTAAAGACCCAATGGAGATTATAGAGGTTAATTATCCTCTCTAAGGAAACGCAGTTAGTCCTATAGTGCTGAACGCTGGAGTCCAAGTCACATCTGCACAAGTGTGGATGTGTACAAGAGATCTGAGGACACGTCCATCATGTGTACCTCAGTGAACTTGGCCGTGTTTCCTATACAGTGCGATCATCATTAAATGGTACATGATGTCTGTAGAGACATTGTCAAACCTTAGGAAAGGGGCTTGATTCCTGATTAGGGCGTCAATGTCCAGTTACAGGACATTCATTACAGCTGAAACGTAAACCCAGGCAGGATGTCCAAGAGCCAAACGGGGCAGCCATTACGGATCATCACAGACCAAAAGACCACAGATTTTAAGATCACAGGCTGATGGTTCACTGTACAGTATCAACTACAAGTAAATGTAATTTTCTTTGTGGCATGTATGAGTCAGTTTCTACATAGACCAATTCATCTAGTGAAGGATTTGACATCACAGGCCTTCAACAGTACCTAAATGCCACCTGCCTGCAAAACAAGAACTACAACAGCACCTTCAGGTATGAGATATGACAGACGAGATTCTTCTCCTGGTGGCACTGCTGAACGTCCATAGCCGCAGAACATCACCTGACTGATAAAAATAGCCGATATTTTACAGTTTATTTACAGATTTACATGAGATAATGCACGCAAAAGGGATTATTTTATAAACCTGCATCTTGAGTGTCACGTGGTACATGTTCTTGAGTTAATGCAGAGTTTTCCGTAGGTGAGGACGGTTCTGGGTAAAGCTAGTCACCCGGCAAACGCTCACGGAAGTGAGGAGCTTCACTCAACCAGCCCAACACCATTTCACACTGGTTCTGGTCAGAACCCTGGTGGTGTTGTGGCTGTGAGCGTGTGGGTCAGAACCCTCGTGTGGAGATGCAGGAGGAGGAAACGGGGGAAATCCCAGGGTGTGTGACAGCAGAAAAACGTAAGAGCGACACGGGCAAACACTCCTCTGCCTCCAGATCAGCATTTCTCTGGCAGCAGGAACACTGGGTGAAAGCGTGAAAGGACTCTTCCTCTCATCCTGCGTGACGAGGTGGTAGAGAAAGGGGCGTGTCCTCTCAAAGTCCATTGGCACTACTCATCTTGGATTTCTGAGCCATCTCTGCACCTTTAGCCTGTCAGGAAACAACACAAGGGTGAGATTGCCACTCCCACCAGCAGGGGGAGCCCTAACAGCAGTGACATATGTATTACACAGGACTCCTCCCTCTCACAGTGGTAGCAAACAAGTTTGTACAGTGAAATGAGATCAAAGAAATTTAATTAAGACTTGAGGTAAGATTAAGGTAGTAAACCAAAACTAATCTGCTACACACACAGACACACACACACTTACATGTAGTAACTGAGCCTCTGATGATGGCATGTTCAGACCTTGGGGTTTCTCCACCAGCTCTTCTCCCTAAAGACCAGTCACAGTGTTAGCCAATCACACACTAATGACACCAACATGTTCAGCTCGAGTAATAAAAGCCACAGTAGATTCAGCTGAAATGGTGTTTATTCCACATGACAGCAGCCATGAGGATTTTGGGAGCTGTAGTTTGTTTGTCTTACCTTCCTGTCCTTGATCACAGGGGCGGAGTCAACCATCACCTCCATGGAGGAGGACAGGGGCTTCTCTGAACCTGAGACTTCATTCTCAGGAGCAGACACTATGGATTTCTGCCCCCCCCACAAACAGTAAACAGTCCCCATTTAGCAGAACTCTAAGATAGTTTATCACTGATCTATATGTAAGAGAATGCAAGTGCACATTTTCATGCTGCATGCAAGCGTCAAAGGTCAGAGCCAGTAAACACAGTGGCAAGTTCTCAGCCTTTACATTGTGATAAGGAAATTAAGTCAGTACTGCCCTGGAGAGAGTGAAGAGCTTGGAACCGACAGGGAACAATAAATGCTGATAACTCTATGGTGTGTGTGTGTGTGTGTGTGTGTGTGTGTGTGTGTGTGTGTGTGTGTGTGTGTGTGTGTGTGTGTGTGTGTGTATACCTCCATCTTAGGCAGTGGGGGAATTACAGGAGCCTTGGGATTAAGGTCGGTCAGGTACATTGCCCGAGACAGCAGCAGAAGAGATGGAGGAATGTTCTCATTCAGGTGCAGATCCAACCACTGCAACACCCAAATCATACAGAAGTCAAACACTAAAGACTATAGGCACCGCCCCCAGGACACAGTCTCTCTCCTGAGCTACAGTAAGAAGCACACAGTTCTGTCCTCACAGGTCAGCCCACTACACAGTGACACGACACTCCAACTGCAATCCATCAATACACAGTTACAACAGAGTTACAATGCTGTAATCCTGAAGATAACTCCAACTAAGTCTAAATCTGAACTAACGCCACAAACTTTAAAATGTGGGTGGAGGACCAGGGTGAGGGTGAGGGTGGTGTACCTGCTGGAGCTGTTCACGGAGCTGATCAGTGGTCAGCCCCAGAGAGCGCATCCCACGACTCCTACAGGCGGCCTGGAGCTCCACCGCATTCATCACAGCTACTCCCTCCTTAACAATCATCTACGGGGAACGGTCAGGCAGGAGACCGGCAGAGACGTGAGATTTTATAACTGAGACAATTACTAAACAAAACTTAAGCATATCTGACAAACATGGGACTCTATTACATCTACATTTGAGTCGTTAGACCAAACCTGGAATGATGTTTTAACCAGTGTTCCCAATTTAACTCTGTTTTAATCACTCTACCTCATCATCAGCCTTGATGGTGCGCAGCTGCAGAAGTAGCTGGAAGCGGAGCAGGTTATTGGTGCCGATGGGCTGAAGCTCCAGAAGCTTACACAGCGCCACCAGCTGGGGGCGCTCCAGATGCTCCAGGGTCAGCTCATCCTCAAACAGCTTGGAGAACCTCACAATGTCCTTGGTACTGGGCTGCTCACCCGTATGTCTTACCTGCAGGGCATCAGACACATGCTGGTCAGATGTTTGCTTCCTACCAGCAGATAATAACCAATAACCTGCTCCAGGCAGGGCGTGGCCAGGCCTCTCACCTGCTGCACGTAAGTGGAGAACTTCTGCGTCTCATCCCCAGTGGCGGCGGCCTTATTCCGGCGGGCCATCTCTGCGATGGTCTCCTGCAGGAACTTGGCCAGTTCCAGTTTAGCTGCAAGACCTTTTTTCTGCTTCTCCTCCTGCAGGTAGATTAAAGACACCATGAAGTCAAACTCGGTTTCCATCAGGGCCATGCCAGAGACTCACCTCCCCCCACACTAAACACAATAAACAGTGTTGTCCCAATATAACGCAGAATTGCCTGAAGTAACCCTGATGTTATTCACCATGCTTTAACCAACATCTAGTGTAATTACACCTTAACTACGCCAAGACACACCAGCTAGCGGAGGGCAGGAAGGAGCACATGCCTTTTTGGACTCCGTCTCAAACGTGGAAGGCAGCATTTCAGGGAAGAGTTTGAGGAAGACAGGAAGCAGGAACTCCATGAATGGAACGATGATGAAGACCATGAAGGGAAGGAGGCGGAACAGATCTGCGCAGGTCCTCATCAGCTGCAGGGAACGACGACAACAGCAGCCCTGTGTTAGCTACTGGCTTTAGCAGAGTGTGCAGGGTTCACCAGGGATAATCCCCAGGGTTTAGTTCAACTGCCCCAGCTATTTAAACTGATTTCTACTGTTACCCTGTACAGCAGAGTATTATAGGTAATCCTTCAGTTATCTCCACAGAGAACATATGAAGATTACCCATGCAGTGAATGTCACTGGTGGCCAAAGGAGAATCTGTCCCTATGCAGGCAGACAAGGCTGGCTGACACTGTCAGTATCTAGTCCAGGGTTCTTATACACTACACAAGTGTTTAGTGTTTTTGCTGTTCTGAAACACAGCTGGTTCAGATGAGGACGAGTGTAAGAGGAGCTCATGAGTGAGAAGAACAGGAAAACACACCAGTCACCAGACAGCTTCAGCCTACAAAGGACAGACTACAATAGAATCCTGCTGTAGTCTCCCTTTCCCCACTTCTCCCTCCCTCCCTCCCTCCCTCCCTCTCACAAACACACACACAGACACATCACATACCCTCCTCCTCTCTCTGCGCGTGAGCTGTTGTCCATGCAGGAGCCTCCACACCATCCTGCCTGCGATCTTCGTGTCGATCCCCAGCAGACGGAAGCCATGGTAATAGTGCTTCAGTTCATCCAGCACTCTCTGGCCCAGGGACCTGCGTGCCACCGCTGTGCTGCCCATCGAGGACGGCTGGGACCCGGTGCCCCGCTGCGCTGGCTCTGCACTCGCTGGACAGTCCTTTGTCTCCTGCAGCCAAGCCCAGGAGCTGTGAAGCGTCCGCACAGAAACACAGACATGCTGCTGCACATAGGGGGCACTGCAGCAGTCCAGGAGCAAGGGCCCAGAGAATGAAAGCACGGTGCGGCCAACCAGCGCAGAGTGGTAACGGGTACAGGCGGAGGACGGGAGAGGACTGTGATGTTTGTAGAGCAAACAGGATCCCCTGATTACAATTACAAAGGTGGGAATTTATAGGGTTATCATTACAGTCTGAAAAAAAACATACTTATCAATAACTAACCAAATATATTGATCTGGAAAAAAGCAAATAATTATAAATCTCACCTAGATCTTGCCATTGCGAGCAATGCCTGAGAACAAAACACTGACATGATGAGATCTCACCGAGATGTCCCGTAGTAGCAGACAAGGACACTGGCATAAATAGACCTAAAAACATTACAGAAATATTAGATACAATAGTAACTACAATATTAGATCAACAGGATTGTACAAAGAAGCCCTTAAACAGCTGAGCTGTGTTTACTGACACAGGACTGACACAGGATGGAAAAAACACGCTACCATGGAAACGTGGCCAGACTGCAGTAACTTTATACCAAACATCCTCACGTGTCTGCTTCACACAGCGGTCTCTACGTTAGTAACAAAATCCGGACAACTCCAAACATTTACCTTACCGTGTGTAGCATTAGGTAAAGTGAATATGTAAGTTTACAATACAGAATAAAAGTTATCGATGCAACTGACTACTTCCCTCTCTCTAAAAAAGCAACTTGTGAATAACAAGACCAGAAACAATAACAAAGTTATGCGTTTCTGTGCTAGCAATTACAAATGTGTAGTCCCAGCCGTGGCGTTTGCAGTTAATCTATATAAAGAAACCCCGGCACTCGACTCATAAAAGGCTGTGAGCGGCTGCATCTTAAAGCTGGAGCAGAGTTCGGTGCTAGCGAAAAACCGAGTATTCTTACAGCACTATGCTCGTTATTGCCGATAGCACCGTGACAAACCTGAGGAGTATCGTTACCATCTACTGTGTGTGACATGCGACTGAAATATGACACTGTATGACGTTCTCCCAGTTTAGGCCTGAACGCTACTAGCCAGCAGGTTGAGGGGAACGCTAATAGCTAATTGCGATAACGTTATACGGCCGACCACTTCGTCTAAAGTTTAGCTAGCTATGCTATCCTAGCTAGCTCAGCTACTGTATGCGATGCGAAATGGCTTTAGCTAAGATAGCTAACTACAATAATCGAGTAAGTACCTCCGCACCGGAAAATTCCGGTTCGTAGACGTTTTCCGCCGTTAGACAGCAACCGTCTGATTTGGTGACGGCTCGGATGACCGGCAGGCTCCGTGTCTGAGGAGATCCTCGCGAACCTGAGGGTCAAATGTCTTCAGTGTCAACGGCACGCCGGCAAAACAGTTTGTTATAGAAACGAAATTAGCCATTCACAACAGCTAGGTACTCCTCGCTAACAAAACTAGACAACAATCGCTCGGTTTTACTGTTTTATTATTATCTGCTGGAGCCTAGCATATGTAAAGCTATCTTAGCTTAGCGATCCGCTAATGTTCAACCGTCACTCAAGCCCACAGCCTCACTCAGCGCGAGGAGGCTCGGATGAGTGGTGCGAGTGACGTCAACGACTAACTGCGCCAATGGAAGAGGGTGACGCAGGCTGGCGGCGGCCAATCGGCCGCATGGATCTGGACAGGCGATGGCTGAACGCTCCTTGATCAGGAGACTGATCTTAGATCAGCTGTTGTCACACATTTGACAATAGTTGTGTTCAAAAATCGGAAAGCACTTGTTACAGGATCGGCGAGTTGCTGAAGTATCAAATTACGGTTTCGAAATGGCTGGTAGTTCTCGTTTACACACATTTTGCAGCTGTTTTGTTGCCCGTAGCAACTGTATATTTGTGTCCCATACTTACAAACATAGTCTCGTATTCACGCATATTAAAACAACAATCATGGACATTTAAAACTTAAAGGAATATAAGAACTCTACTATATGTTAATCCTAATTACCATGAATAGAGCTGTAATTACTATGAAAGAATATGTGAAGTGAAGATGAGAAAATTAAATGAAGTGATATAAGAAAATGAGAAATGAAAAGCAAAAAAAATAAATAATGATAAAAATAAGAATGTGGAGGAGAAGAAGAAAAATAAATAAATACATACATACATACATACATACATACATACATACATACATAATGGTATTTACAAACACCATCCTATCACTAAATTTATACCAAGCAGAATTTTCCACTAGTATTTGTTTGCCAAGTTGTACACAAGAACCATGGTCATAAAGTCAACATTAAGAGGCTATGAGTTTAAAAATTCCTTCCTCTTTATAAACCATATGACTACTAACAGAAAGCGTTGGTTAGTAATAGTTTATTGCTTAAGATAGACCTTATGTATTTTGTACTTCTAGGTATCACCACTGATGCCTGTATTCTAGTGTTCATTGGTATGTTGGACTCTAACCTACTGTACTGTACTAGGATGTGTTCTATGAGGAAATGACAAAGCACTTTTGTAAGTTGCTCTGGATAAGAGCATCTGCTAAATGCTGTAAATGTAAATGTAAATGTAATAGCATTGTCATGTAGGCTTAGCTATGGTTTGAGAACAATTCTCTTCAACATATTGATGCTTCCATAACATCAGTGGTGATTGTGGTGTAATTTGTCATACAACTAAATAATCTACTAAGTATTAATTTCAGACAAAGAACAACATGAGTACATGTATGCTACAGTTTTGATTCTCTCCCATATGAAGTCAATAAGCCTTAATAGTACTATATTAACTTTTTTAATCTCTGTGCGGTTTGATAAAATTACCCACAAGACACTGTAAACCTGTCTGCAGTCCATCCAGGCAGCCAAGGATGTGAACCCAGTGGTGTTTTCAGCACTTTACCAAAGCTCATTCAGGTCCTTGGGTGACTCAATTTCTTCAGAAACCTCAGTTGTATTTGAGCAGGAAAGAAAAGAAACTATAGCATATGTTGACGTTCCCATGATCATGAGAAAACACGGGTCTGAACAACTGTATCTTTAGCTGATATATATTAATGACAGCATTCTATAGTTAGGATACTGTACACAGCTTATGGATCACTGAGTGCCATGACCTAGCTTGATATATTACAGGGTGTAACTCTCAGTAAAATTACTGGTGTTAAACTAGTCTTTTTAGTGCAGATTTGAGAACTAGACTGAAATCAGTCAGGCAGTCGTTAACCTCTGTTTTTACTTTGTGGGTAGTGTTAACAGTTAATGGATAAAAGTTCTGATATTATTCAGTACAGCAAATAGACACAAATGTAGTTCCCATTTGTTTTCATATATTGGTGTGGATTTATCTGAATAGGAATTTAAATTAAACTTGCTTCATAACAATGTTATATAACAATTAATTTGCTTTATAACAATGTTATATAACAATGTTATTTAAACAAAAAATCACAAAATCTGGTTAATCTTTTTAATTGCTGCAAATAAGAACATAAAAAACTGGTTGGTGACAGCTTCTTTTATGTCTATTGCAGCTGACTGGTAGTTGTTATTTGTCTATTGCCCTTAATTAAAGTAAGAAGAAAAAAAACTACTCATCCCAACATGCCGTTCGCATCGCGCACCATAGCCAATCAGGAGAAGGCTCTTTTGGCGCTGAGCGAGGACGGGCCTTGAGCTGGGGGCTTTTGTTGCGGCCGTAGAGAGGGCGATATCTGGGCTCTGATCACCCTACTGGAGCCAAATCTGCCCCAGGTCTAGCATCCCGCGGAAGAAGGGGGCCTCTGGAAATTCTACAGCCACCAGTTACTGCCATGGGAATGAGATTGGGCTGAGCTGGGCCCCAGTCGTGGTTTTGCTCGGGCTTTGTGCGTGTATGTTCATGTTAAGTGCACCCGGACTCAGATTATTCTGTGTATGTGTTGAGAATGGACCACGCTGAAGGTACCCACATTTTTCATTCTACCGTTGTTTTAACGCTGTCGTTTGCTCGTGTGGCCTCAAAATGTTTTTTTGATGCTGGTTTTGTCACCGTTCGCTCGATATAACGGGGGTTGGAAACGTAATCCGGTCGATTTGATTTAAAGAGCCCCGCACGGGCAGCCATGTTGCTGCGCCTTCCCCGATGCGCTATAACGGCCCTCGTCAGGATGCACGGCATGTAAAAACGTGTTTAAACGCATCAGATCCATGTCTTAATCACTGATCACTGCCAAAAACCACCACGACGGGGAGTCTGTCCGCCAGTCTTCCTCACACTCCACTGCGCGTATGTGAGCTCTCCTCGCAGAAGCGGAGCCAACGGCAGCCAGCTGCGCTTTCTTCTCCACGCCTGGCCTCACTACAGCCTCACTAAACCACACTAAAACCACACTAAAACCTCACTAGAGCACACGCAGCCAGGAGCACAGAGGTGTACCGTGTGTGAGGTCTGCGAGCTTCTGCAGCAGGCTAACCTTAGCTAGCTGGCTGGCTACTGCGGGTTTGTTTTTCTCCGTCAACCTTTCAGCAGACACGGTTTCGTCCATCGTGTGTCTAAGCAAAGCGACTCAAACAGCAGCTTCTTGTGAATCTTTTACGTTGCTTTTCTTCTGTTTTATACAGGGTCGTTAGATTAGACAAGCTCTCTTTGGGACTAAACGATATAGGAGTTTAATTGCTGCTGCCGTTCTCTGGGCTTCTTCCGTTTAAGGATTTGCAGCCGAAAAGTTGTAATGATCAAATGCTCCACTGTTGCGAAATACATCGTGCTCTCAATTTCTGCTTCAAATATGCACATGTTTGCAATAAACGGTAACCTCCATAGAAGGAAAGGTCCGTATTTACACTGTCCACGGAGCGGCTGCTTCACCTGAGTAGACCCTCACACCTATCTTATCTGGTTTGTTATGAAGGTACTGGAACTAGCTTTGGAAAGACTTCACATGTCAGCGCCACTATATAGACGCACCAAGTTTGTGCCAGAACTTTTTTTTTTTCTGACAAATTCATACGTGACTTAATTTGACTGTGACGTCAGACGTGCAGATGACGTGCAGGTGCAGAGAGGGTCACACGGCGTTTATTTCCACATCTAACGCACCTGATGCAACTGACGGAAGGGCTTGATAATTAGCTGATGAGTTGAATCAGGTGTGAGCAACAAAAACACCGCCTCCCCTCACCCCTCACCGCCATGCAGAGCGCAAGTACTCCAAAACAGCCTGTAGCCTGCACCCCAGTGAGAAACGACCCACAACTACTGAAAGTAGTCTTAATAATGCATGATGATCTTTATTAAGTGGAGACACATTTCTGATTCACTGATGGTGTGATGTGAGATGTTTTATGTGTGCATGGCTATCAGCGGTCCTCATGTGTGTTCTGTCTCCACAGACCCTGTAAGAGAAAGGGAAACTTAAGGATGCTGGAACAGAACAATGGATTTCTCCTTCTCTTTCATGCAAGGGATCATGGGAAACACAATTCAGCAACCCCCTCAGCTCATTGACTCGGCTAACATCAGACAGGAGGACGTGTATGATGTCATCAGCGACCCTGGGGACGAGGGCGGAGCACCCACCTACGAGTCCCCACTGGAGTCCGGGTTCTCCTACCCTCCTGAAGACCTTCCAGTGGTCACCAACGGTTACCCGACAGGGATCGGCACCTACGAGCAGCAGGCCAAATTTGCCTTGTATTCTCAGTTCCCCAACGGCTCAGCCAACGGCTATGGCGCCATCCGTAACTTTGGGGACCATGGACTACTGCTAGGGGAGGGGACGGTGTTGAGGACACCGGTTGTCCAGGAAAAACCAACATCACACGTCTCTCCTCCACCTCATGCTCATCTCCATCACCAGCCTCATCATCCTCACCACCACCACCAACCACCACAACATCAGCAGCACCATACCGCTAACCCCCAGCTCACACCTCAACCCCATCATCACCTGCCTCCACCTTCCCACCTCCTGCCTCCAGTCTACCCTCCACCCCCTCCCCTCCTGCTTCCCACATCTCCACCTCCTCCGCCCACCCAGGACAGTGCTGTAGAGTCCAACCCTATCGCGCAGTCGGCCGAGGTCACCCCCAAAAAGACTAACTCCCCGGAAATCAAAATCAAGATCATAAAGACCTACCAGAACGGCCGTGAGTTCTTTGAGTCCGCTCTGTGCGGGGACTTGCTGCAGGAGGTCCAGACCAGCCAGCCGTTCCGCAGGAGACACGAGCAGAAGAAGGAGAAGAGGAAAAGGCGAAGCCGGCACACCTCCTGCCTCGAGCGGGCGGGCCTTGCCGACCCGCCCCCAAGCTCAGCTTCACCCGCTGAAGGTGGTGCCACATTGCCAGATCAACCGCCTGCCTCTGTCCTCAAAAGCCCCAAAGCAGAACCCAAGGAACCCAAAGTGAGTTGCTTTACTGGATTATAATGAATGATCCTCAGATTCCAACCTTGTACTACTGAGCTCTAGCTCTTAAAAATATACACTGACACTTTCTGATTAAATTATCACTGCTAATTACCAGTTAAGTTAGACATTTCAGAGCACATTGAGTTCCCCAGTGCTGTTAGCCCTCTTCTGTGTGATGTTGAGAATGCTGATGTAATATTTTCTCTTGGTTTTGAAATTTTTCAAAATATATATATAAAGGTCACAGTCTCACAGCAGCGAGTGTGTGAAACCGGATCTGGCCTTTTCACACTGCTGCCTGTGAGATCACTAGTGGCCCCACGCCGTAGTCTGTCTGCACTCAAACACTGCTGTGTGTTGCAGGAGGAGAAGCAGGTTCCCTCGGTGATCACGAGCACCGGCTGCTGCGTGGAGTACGAGATTGGGGACCTGGTGTGGGCCAAGGTGGGGACCTACCCCTGGTGGCCCTGCATGGTGTCCGCAGACCCCCAGCTGAAGGTCCACACTCGGATCAACACGAGAGGTAATCCCTGAGTCGACTCCAGCGCTGCGAGGAGCCTCGTAGACATTCAGGCCTGAGAGCCGTCATACGACAGCAGTGGTCCAGAGTTAGACTTCACACAGCAGTCTTTACAAAGTAGACCTTGTGTTTTTCGAAGCGGTAAAATCAATTAATAAATTAATTTATTTGACACTTTTATCCAAAGCATCTTATAATCATGACAGTACAACTTGAGTAATTGAGGGTTAAGGGTCTTGATCTTTTTTAGCTTTAGTGGTTTGTTGAAGCGTCTGGTTAATGGCGTGCGTGTATGTGTACGTGCAGGTCACAGGGAATACCACGTGCAGTTCTTTGGGAGTGTGGCCGAGAGAGCGTGGATCCATGAGAAGAGAATCGTGGTTTATAAAGGAGAGAGCCAGTTCGAGGAGCTCCAGGCTGAAACGTTACGCAAGACAACCAATCCAACAGAGAGACACAAGGTAACCTTAGTAGCTGTGACAGAGACGCACAAAACGAACGGAATGATTTTAAATCACACCAACCGAGAGGGATGCTTTTAAGAGCTTGACTAAATATACCTCCAGTGCCATACGCAAGGGCTTTGAAACATTAGTAGTTAATTTAAAAATAAATTAAATGAAACTTGCACGGGCACCAGGGAGCCGTCACACGGAGTTCTCGTGTTGAGTGTCGGTGTATGACGGTGTACGAGCGTGTGTGTTCACCCTGTCCCGTCCGGCCCCGACAGCTTCTGAAGCCGCAGTCGCAGAGGGAGCGCGCTCAGTGGGAGGTGGGCGTCGGCCACGCCGAGGCGGCCCTGCTGATGACCCAGGAGGAGCGGAATGAGAACTACACTTTCATCTACATCGACAAGCAGCCCAGCGAAGACGCTGACCCCATGACCTCACCCACCAGAGTCAGAAAGGGCGTCCGGGCCGAGCGGCGCTCCAGACGGTCCAAGAGCGGCGCGAGCTCGAGGGAAGAGCCCTCTGCCCGTCGCCAGCAGCCCCGCCGCCAGTGCAGCGCCACCAGTGGGGAGGAGCTGAGCTCTCCCGGGCAACGGGAGGAGGAGCCAGAACAGAGCCCGGAGATGGAGCCCCGCCCCCAGGCCCCTTCCCCTCCTCCAGTTCGCACGCCCTGGAGGACAGCCGCCGCCCGCAAGCTCCTGCCCCTCTCCATCACAATGAAGAAGCTCAACGTGGAGATCATCAAGTGTGATTGGCAGCTGCCCAAAGAGAAGGCAGAGCCTCCCAAGGAGGCGGGCCGGGAGGAGAGGGGAGGAGACCACGCCCAGTCCCCGGAGGTAAGATGTGATTTAGGCATAGGCTACTGTGATGGCACGTACATCACCTCATCTGTCAGATGTTAATGAGGGATTGTATCTATTCAGATAAGAATAGTGACAGACATCAGGTTATGTTTAAAAAGATGTACAACTGTGATGATGCTGTCTGCCCTGCTAAGGGCTCGAGTGATAAAGCAGAGGTGGAGACGTGCTCCAGTGAGGAGGAGAGGACAGCATGGAGCGATCCAGAGAGTGGAGAACACGGCTCAGGTACACACACACACACATATATATACACACACACACATATACACACACACACACACACACACACATATACACACACACACACACACACACACATATATATATATACACACACACACATATATATATATACACACACACACACATATATTTACACACACACACACACATATATTTACACACACACACACACACATATATTTACACACACACACACACATATATATACACACACACACACAAGCATACACATATACATATAAACATACTCGTGGACACACACACACACACACAAACTTTCTCACGCACACAGTCTCTCTCTCTCACACCCACACACACACACACACACTCTCACACACACTGGGCTGGATATTGATGTCATGGAGCCTGGCTGTATAGCCTGTGTTTACTCGTTATCTTTAATTAAACTGTGTTTAATTATCTCCAAAGATGACTTAAGAGTCATAAACTCTTAAAGGTCATAACATGGGTGTCATCACCCTTCAGTGGACACCCAAGACAAAGTAGACTTGACCAACTGTCCACACAGTGAGACATACCAGACCGTACCAGGGTGTTCCGGGGTGTTCCAGATGCTCTCACACACAGCCAGAACAAAGCTTAACGCAGATGGATTATGGACACAATAAAGTGTAAAACATGAGTGAAATAATATATGAATGAAAATATAAAAGTACCACCAGTGAGAAAGCTTTAGTTATGCACACTGCGTGCATGTGTGTTCATGTGTGTGTGTATGTGCGTGTGCATGCCCTTGTGCGTGCGTGTGTGTGTGTTACCTGCAGAGTCCACTGACAGGAAGCAGCGTAGATGTGGGCGGAGCCGCTCAGAGTCAGAGAAGAGTGTGGAGCCCATTCCAAAGAAGAAAGTAAAAAAAGAACAGGTAGAGCCCCACACCCACGTCTGTCCCCAGAGCTGTGTCCCCACGCCCACGTCTGTCCCCAGAGCTGTGTCCCCACGCCCACGTCTGTCCCCAGAGCTGTGTCCCCACGCCCACGTCTGTCCCCAGAGCTGTGTGCCCACGCCCACGTCTGTCCCCAGAGCTGTGTCCCCACGCCCACGTCTGTCCCCAGAGCTGTGTGCCCACGCCCACGTCTGTCCCCAGAGCTGTGTCCCCACGCCCACGTCTGTCCCCAGAGCTGTGTGCCCACGCCCACGCCTGTCCCCAGAGCTGTGTCCCCATGCCCACGTCTGTCCCCAGAGCTGTGTGCCCACGCCCACGCCCACGTCTGTCCCCAGAGCTGTGTCCCCACGCCCACGTCTGTCCCCAGAGCTGTGTCCCCACGCCCACGTCTGTCCCCAGAGCTGTGTCCCCACGCCCACGTCTGTCCCCAGAGCTGTGTCCCCACGCCCACGTCTGTCCCCCCCACCTCTTACCCCCACTGTCAACACCAAATCACTTAGTAAACTTTGGGTTTCATGTTCAGCGTTTGAGTTGTTTACATTTGCAGATGCCTGACATGATTCTTCACTTTGTCTTTCAGGCAGAAGCTGCACCTCAAATGGACTTTAAAACAGGATCACAGAAAGGTGACGCTCCCCTCTTCTCCACTTGGTAACAGATCTCCTGGATTAGGGTCGCAGCTGAGTATCAGATCTCCTGGATTATTGTGGCAGCTGGGTAACAGAACTCCTAGATTAGGGAGGCAGCTGGGTAACAGATCTCCTGTATTAGGGTGGCATCTGGGTAACAGATCTCCTGTATTAGGGTGGCAGCTGGGTAACAACTCCTGGATTAGGGTGGCAGATGGGTAACAGAACTCCTGGATTAGGGTGGCAGCTGAGTAGCAGATCTCCTGGATTATTGTGGCAGCTGGGTAACAGAACTAGATTAGGGAGGCAGCTGGGTAACATCTGTATTGGGTGGCATCTGGGTAACAGATCTCCTGTATTAGGGTGGCAGCTGGGTAACAGAACTCCTGGATTAGGGTGGCAGATGGGTAACAGAACTCCTGGATTAGGGTGGCATCTGAGTATCATATGTCTTGTATTATTGTGGCAGATGGGCCACAGAACTCCTGGATTATTTGGCATCTGAGTAGCAGATCTCCTGGATTATTGTGGCAGCTGGGTAACAGAACTCCTGGATTAGGGTGGCAGCTGAGTATCAGATGTCTTGGATTATTGTGTCAGATGGGTCACAGAACTCCTGGATCAGGGAGGCATCTGGGTAACAGATCTCCTGTATTGGGTGGCACCTGGGTAACAGATCTCCTGTATTATTGGTGGCATCTGGGTAACAGAACTCCTGGATTAGGGTGGCATCTGAGTATCAGATGTCTTGGATTATTGTGGCAGATGGGTCACAGAACTCCTGGATTTTAGTGGCATCTGAGTAGCAGATCTCCTGGATTATTGTGGCATCTGGGTAACAGAACTCCTGGTTTTGGAGGCAGCTGGGTAACAGATCTCCTATATTGGGTGGCACCTGGGTAACAGATCTCCTGTATTAGGGTGGCAGCTGGGTAACAGAACTCCTGGATTAGGGTGGCAGCTGGGTAACAGAACTCCTGGATTAGGGTGGCAGCTGGGTAACAGATCTCCTGGAGTGAGGGTGGCAGCTGGGTAACATCTCCTAGATTAGGGTGACATCTGGGTAACAGATCTCCTAATTTAGGGTGGCATATGAGTATCAGATGTCTTGGATTATTGTGGCAGATGGGTAACAGATCTCCTGGATTAGGGTGGCAGCTGGGTAATGGCGCTGTGCTCCAGCAGGTGCCAGTGAGATCTCGGACTCGTGTAAACCTCTGAAGAAACGCAGCCGTGCCTCCACAGACGTGGAGATGGTCAGCTCTCTCTACAGAGACACATCTGACTCCGACTCACGTGGCCTCAACGACCCCCAGGTGAGGCCCCTCCCTCCTGACCTCACCTGCTTACTGTCACACACTGCCAGCTCCATGGCATCAGTAACAACTCCGTACGCCTGGGTAACGGTGCCAGTCTCTGTATGTCCGGGTAACGGTGCCAGTCTTTGTATGCCTGGGTAATGTCTGGGTAACGGTGCCAGTCTCTGTATGTCCGGGTAACGGTGCCAGTCTTTGTATGCCTGGGTAATGTCTGGGTAACGGTGCCAGTCTCTGTATGTCCGGGTAACGGTGCCAGTCTTTGTATGCCTGGGTAATGTCTGGGTAACGGTGCCAGTCTCCATGCGTCTGGGTAACGGTGCCAGTCTCCATGCGTCTGGGTAACGGTGCCAGTCTCCATATTCCTGGGTAATGGTGCCAGTCTCCTTACGCCTCTGTAAAGGTGCCAGTCTCCTTACGCCTCTGTAAAGGTGCCAGTCTCCTTACGCCTTTGTAATGGTGCCAGTCTCCTTACGCCTCTGTAAAGGTGCCAGTCTCCTTACGCCTCTGTAAAGGTGCCAGTCTCCTTACGCCTGGGTAACGTCTGGGTAACGGTGCCAGTCTCATGCTGTTGTCTGTTGTGCATTCTGCTGGTGATTTGTGGGCAGAGTGGGTTCGGGAAGCGCTCAGACAGTCCCACTACGCTAGACGCAGATGGCTCTGATGCCCAGTCAGTGGACTCCACCGTGTCTCGCCAGGGTAACGGGTCCTCTAAGAAGGACACAGTGTGCCAGGTGAGTGCCCACGGTACCGGTATTGACAAAAGGAAGAAAGTTGTAATAGAATGTCGGTCAGGTGAGGGTCAGCACTGATGGCTCCAGGTCAGGAACAGAAAAGGGAGAATCCAGCAGATCCAGCTACAGAAGAAATCCAGCAACACGCCATCATAATGTTGGAACCTTGTGTAAGTGGAGTGTTACTGTATTTAGGCAAAAGTATAGAAGCAGAACATCTGTCAGAAGAGTTGGGTACTTTTTCAAAAGAATGGCAGTTCCAATCAATCAGCATTTATTTTTACAGCAGGTGGTGTATGAATCTCAGTGGCGAAGGGAGGGAGGGAGAGAGAGAGAATATAAAAGAGAGAGAGAGAGAGAGAGAGAGAGAGAGAGAGAGAGAGAGAGAGAGAGAGAGAGAGAGAGAGAGAGAGAGAGAGAGAGAGAGAGAGAGAGAGAGAGAGAGAGAGAGAGAGAGAGAGAGAGAGAGAGAGGTATATTATATATGACAGTGGAGCTCAGTGGTGAAGGTATTGGACTGGTAATCAGTAGGTTGCCAGTTCCAGTCCCACCACTGCCAAGTTTCCACTGTTGGGTCCCTGAACAAAACCCTTAACCCTCCATCACTCCAGATGTACTCAGTCACGATTGTAAGTAGATTTGGACAAAAGTGTCAGATAAATGCTGTAAATGTACAAAACACGAGGACGTCCCGCTGTGGCGTCCAGTATGGAAGGAGTTGTGAGCTGCGTGTCCTGAACCCCCAGGTGTGCGAGACGTTTGGGGAATCCCTGCTGTGCTGTGAAGGCGACTGTGACAGACTCTTCCACCCTGAGTGTCTCGCCTCTAGTGGAGCGTCAGACGGAGAACCCATCTGTACCGAGTGCAGAACAGGTCAGCAAAGTCAACAAAAATAACAACAAGTTATTCTTGTTTATGTCAGTGCTGTTTGCCTGAGAATGCATGTAAGCACCAGGCTACATGGATTACATCCTGGTCAGCCTTCACTGGGCGCGAGAGAGCTCAACTCTTTGGATTATAGTCTGAGTTAGTTCTGTAACTTGCAGTGTGAGTTTTGTGTACCAGCCTCTAAATTGGGGGGGGGAAGGAGATTTATGTTGTTGCTGTTGTGTTTAGAAATGCAGCCACATTGTGCAGATACATGTGAGTGAGCTCAAAGCATCTATAGACTGTCTTTATCCTCTGTTTCTCTCCCTCCCTCTCTCTCTCTCTCTCTCTCTCTCTCTCTCTTGCGCTCTCTCTCTCCCTCCCTCCCTCTCCCTTTCTCTCTCCCTCCCTCTCCCTCTCTCTCCCTCTCTCTCTCTCTCTATCTCTATCTATTTCTCCCTCTTTCTCTCTAGGTTCCCATCCTTGTTTTTCCTGTAAGGTAGCGGATGGTGAGGTGAAACGTTGTTTGGTGAGCGGCTGTGGTCGCTACTACCACGAGACCTGCGCCCGCAAATACCCGGGCACTGCCCCTGAGCCCCGAGGGCTGCGCTGCCCACAGCACAGCTGCGCCACCTGCTGTCTGGAGAGAGACCTGCACAAAGCGAGCAAAGGTGTGTTACAACCCCCCAATCAGCAAGACCACTTGTGTCCCTGAGGATCAGGGAAATCTCCCCCAAACCCTCTGTGTGTGTGTGTGTGTGTGTGTGTGTGTGTGTGTGTGCAGGCATGTGTGTGTGTGTGTGTGTGTGTGTGTGTGTGTGTGCAGGCGTGTGTGTGTGTGTGTGTGCAGGCGTGTGTGTGTGTGTGCAGGCGTGTGTGTGCAGGCGTGTGTGCAGTATTTCAGAGCAGGTGCGTGTGTGTGCAGTATTTCAGAGCAGGTGTGTGTGTGTGCAGTATTTCAGAGCAGGTGCGTGTGCAGTATTTCAGAACAGGTGTGTGTGTGTGTGTGTGTGTGCAGTATTTCAGAGTAGGTGTGTGTGTGTGTGTGCATGTGTGTGCAGTATTTCAGAGCATGTGCGTGTGTGTGCAGTATTTCAGAGCAGGTGTGTGTGTGTGCGCGCATGTGTGTGCAGTATTTCAGAGCATTTGCGTGTGTGTGCAGTATTTCAGAGCAGGTGTGTGTGTGTGTGTGTGTGTGTGTGTGTGCAGTATTTCAGAGACACACGCTCACACACGCTCTGAAATACTGCACACACACACACACCTGATCTGAAATACTGCACACACACGCACACACACACACCTGCTCTGAAATACTGCACACACATGCACACACACACACACCTGCTCTGAAATACTGCACACACATGCGCGCACACACACACACCTGCTCTGAAATACTGCACACACACACACACACACCTGATCTGAAATACTGCACACACACGCATGCACACACACACACCTGCTCTGAAATACTGCACATACACACACACACACACACACACACACACACGCTCTGAAATACTGCGCGCAGGCACACACACACACAAACACACATGCTCTGAAATACTGCATACACACACACACACACACACACACACACACCTGCTCTGAAATACTGCACACACACGCACACACACACACCTGCTCTGAAATACTGCGCACACACACACACACACACACACACACACACACACACATGCTCTAAAATACTGCACACACACACACACACACACACACACACACCTGCTCTGAAATACGCAGCTCACACACACACACACACACACACACACGCTCTGAAATACTGCGCGCACACACACACACACATGCTCTGAAATACGCAGCTCACACACACACACACACACACACACACACACACACATGCTCTGAAATACTGCATACACACACACACACACGCTCTGAAATACTGCACACACACACACATGCTCTGAAATACTGTGTGTGTGTGCAGTATTTCAGAGCAGGTGTGTGTGTGCAGTATTTCAGAGCAGGTGTGTGTGTGCGTGTGCAGTATTTCAGAGCAGGTGTGTGTGTGTGCGTGTGCAGTATTTCAGAGCAGGTGTGTGTGTGTGTGTAGTATTTCAGAGCGTGTGTGTATGTGTGCAGTATTTCAGAGCGTGTGTGTGTGTCTGTGTGTGGGCAGTATTTCAGAGCGTGCGCGTGTGTGTGTGTGTGTGCAGTATTTCAGAGCGCGCGCGTGTGTGTGTGTGTGCAGTATTTCAGTGCGCGTGTGTGTGTGCAGTATTTCAGAGCAGGTGTGTGTGTGTGCAGTATTTCAGAGCAGGTGTGTGTGTGTGCGCGCATGTGTGTGCAGTATTTCAGAGCATTTGCGTGTGTGTGCAGTATTTCAGAGCAGGTGTGTGTGTGTGCAGTATTTCAGAGACACACGCTCACACACGCTCTGAAATACTGCACACACACACACACCTGATCTGAAATACTGCACACACACGCACACACACACACCTGCTCTGAAATACTGCACACACATGCACACACACACACACCTGCTCTGAAATACTGCACACACATGCGCGCGCACACACACACCTGCTCTGAAATACTGCACACACACACACACACACACATGCTCTGAAATACTGCATACACACACACACCTGCTCTGAAATACTGCACACACACGCACACACACACACCTGCTCTGAAATACTGCGCACACACACACACACACACACACACACACACACACATGCTCTAAAATACTGCACACACACACACACACACACACACACACCTGCTCTGAAATACGCAGCTCACACACACACACACACACACACACACACACACACACATGCTCTGAAATACTGCGCGCACACACACACACACATGCTCTGAAATACGCAGCTCACACACACACACACACACACACACACACATGCTCTGAAATACTGCATACACACACACACACACACACGCTCTGAAATACTGCGCACACACACACACACACATGCTCTGAAATACGCAGCTCACACACACACACACACACACACACACACACATGCTCTGAAATACTGCATACACACACACACACACACACACACACACGCTCTGAAATACTGCACACACACACACATGCTCTGAAATACTGTGTGTGTGTGCAGTATTTCAGAGCAGGTGTGTGTGTGCAGTATTTCAGAGCAGGTGTGTGTGTGCGTGTGCAGTATTTCAGAGCAGGTGTGTGTGTGTGCGTGTGCAGTATTTCAGAGCAGGTGTGTGTGTGTGTAGTATTTCAGAGCGTGTGTGTATGTGTGCAGTATTTCAGAGCGTGTGTGTGTGTCTGTGTGTGGGCAGTATTTCAGAGCGTGCGCGTGTGTGTGTGTGTGTGTGTGTGCAGTATTTCAGAGCGCGCGCGTGTGTGTGTGTGCAGTATTTCAGAGCGCGTGCGCGTGTGTGTGTGCAGTATTTCAGAGCAGGTGTGTGTGTGTGTGCAGTATTTCAGAGCAGGTGTGTGTGTGTGTGTGTGTGTGTGCAGTATTTCAGAGCAGGTGTGTGTGTGTGCGTGTGTGTGCAGTATTTCAGATCAGGTGTGTGTGTGTGTGTGTGTGTGTGTGCAGTATTTCAGAGCATGTGTGTGTGTGCAGTATTTCAGAGCAGGTGTGTGTGTGTGTGCAGTATTTCAGAGCATGTGTGTGTGTGTGTGCAGTATTTCAGAGCATGTGTGTGTGTGTGTGTGTGTGTGTGTGTGTGTGTGTGCAGGTCGGCTTATGCGCTGTGTCCGCTGTCCCGTGGCGTATCACGTGGGCGATGGCTGTGTGGCGGCGGGCAGTGTG
>NC_137515.1:20110000-20145000 GCF_041902795.1 Electrophorus electricus | reverse complement strand
GGCCATTATGAGACTCTCCTGCTGTGAGAACTTGCATGACACATTTAACTACATTTTTATTTACATTTATAATTCCAGAACCTCACTGACTGATTTATCGCTGCTCTCTTCTTGTGCGCCTGCGTGTGTCTTGCGTGTGTCTTGCGTGTGTCCTGCGTGTTTTCTCTTGCGCAGATGGTGGCCTGCAGAGATCTGTAACCCGCGTCTGGTCCCGTCCAACATCCAGAGTCTGAAGCATGACATTGGGGACTTCCCAGTCTTCTTCTTCGGTTCCCATGACTACTACTGGGTCCAGCAGGGACGCGTCTTCCCCTACGTGGAGAGCGACAGGAACTTTGCAGAGGGCCAAGTGGGAATCAACAAGACGTTTAAGAAGGGTAGGGACAAGACGCGTGTCCACACAGTGAGGACAGTAGATGTCCAGGGTCAGGACTTAACCTGAAACATTTCTGTAAAAGTTCAGGTGTGTATGTTTGTGTGGTAGATCAGGGTGAGGATCGGTGTGTCACACACACACACACACACACACACACACACACACACCACACCACAGAACACTGGTCAATTACTGGTCAATTACAAGTACTTTAAACATTCACATCAGGTTTGATCAAGCTTTTTGCTGTCCTGGCCTTTGAGCCTTGCGTGTGTGTGTGTGTGTGTGTGTGTGTGTGTGCATGCATGCGTGGGTGTGTGTGTGGTGTGTGCTTGTGCATGCTGTGTGTGTGTGTCCAGCTCTTGAGGAGGCAGCGAGGAGATTCCAGGAGCTGAAAGCTCAGCGTGAGACTAAGGAGGCCCTGGAGCAGGAGCGCAGCACTCGCCGGCCTCCTCCTTACAAACTCATAAAGGTACAGCATGCCCACAGAGCCACTCCCACAGGAGGGAGGGGCTTATGTGGGGGCGGGGTTTAGAAGTGGTGGGAGAGACTCCATTGTTGGCTGGAGTCTGGCTCACATTTAAAATAGGCTCTAAAATATAGTGTGTGAGTGTTTTCTGAACGCTGCAGCTCCTCTCCTCTCCTCTCCTCTCCTCTCCTCTCCCAGGTCAATAAGCCGGTGGGGAAGGTCCAGGTACACGTGGCCGACCTGTCGGAGATTCCGCGCTGCATCTGCAGGCCGACGGACGAGCGTCCATGTGGACAGGACTCGCAATGCCTGAACCGCATGCTGCAGTATGAGTGCCACCCTCAGGTGTGCCCCGCTGGAGAGCACTGCCACAACCAGAACTTCAGCCGCCGCTGTTACCCTGATACGCAGATCTTCAAAACCCCCAGCCGCGGCTGGGGCCTCAAAGCCAAGCAGGACCTGAAGAAGGTCAGTCGGACCCGTCTCCCAGCGCAGATCTGTGGGCTGGGCTGTGGGCCGTGTGTGAGACGACTATGTGAGGCGACTATGATGTTTATCAAATATTGCTTTTTAAAAGTCAATGTTATAAACAGAAAAAAGAATATAACCTTTACAATGTGAAACAAATTAACTGTTCACTAATTAACTGTTCCACAATTAACTTCACTAATTAACTGTTCACTATCTGTGACTTTGGTTTATTGTGATTGGCCTTTGTGCAACTTCTGTGCCGTGAAGTGTTTTTGTGGAGTGTTGAAACTGACATGAGGATTTGTGTGTGTGTGTGTGTGTGTGCGTGCGTGCGTGCGTCTAAAGGGTGTCTTTGTGATGGAGTATGTTGGAGAGCTGATCGATTCGGAAGAGTGTCGGCAGCGAATAAGCCACGCCCACAAGAACAATGTCACAAACTTTTACATGTTGACCCTCACTAAGGTACTTAAGCCCCTCCCACCAGTTAGGTCATGTTCCCAGTGTTTCCCGGGGCTAGTTACTGATGCTCCTGTCCTGTGTGTGTCAGGACCGCGTGATCGACGCGGGACCCAAGGGGAATCTGTCCCGCTTCATGAACCACAGCTGTGATCCCAACTGTGAGACGCAGAAGTGGACGGTAAACGGAGACATCCGTATTGGACTCTTCACACTGTGTGACATCCCTGCAGGTGAGGCTCCGCTGCCTGGCCTCTTACCCACACCTCACCCCACGCTCCTCTCTAACCACCCCATGGTTCTGTCTTTCTCGCTGTGGCAGCTCTGTGCCTCAGAGTTCATGCGTCATATAAGACACTGCAGAGGACATTTTAGTCTGGATTGTGTAAATAATCTGAGAGAGGCTTTAGATTAGCGTCCTTAAACTCCAGAAAATCTAGATGGCACATTCCTGGTGTTTTATGCATTGTGAGTTAGAACCATGGCCGTGTGTCTGTGTGTGTGTGTGTGTCTCGTAGACACTGAGCTGACGTTTAACTACAACCTGGACTGTCTGGGTAACGGCAAGACTTCCTGTCACTGCGGGGCGGACAATTGCAGCGGCTTCCTTGGGGTGAGGCCCAAGGTAGGCTGGTTCCATTCCCACCTGTTATAGGGGGTTTGTTTACACTGTTTACACATGCTAGATTGATGCGTCAAGTTTCACTTCTCCATTTAGCTTTAATGTCCTTCCTTTTGCCCCTGCCTTTAGTTGTCTCTACTCCCGTTCTCGATGCGTAATAGTTTGTTCCGGTGGGTGTTCCACAGAGCGCCATCGTCATGGAGAAGGAGGAGAAGGTGAAGAACTCGAAGCTGAAAGCTAAGAAGCGGAGGCTGAGGTCAGAGGGGAAGCAGACGCTGGAGTCCTGCTACAGCTGCGGCCAGGATGGAGAGCTGGTGCTGTGTGACCGCAAGGACTGTCCCAAGGCGTACCACCTGCTCTGTCTCAACCTCACCAAACCCCCCCATGGTACGCCCCGTGCACTCGCGCTCACCAGACACACCTGCCCACCTTTGATTGGCCTAAAATTACCAGTGAGGAGCCACAACTAAGCAAACCAATATATAACAGATATAATACATAACAGACATATATAATAGATATATATAACAGATATCTATCTATCTCTATCTATCTATCTATCTATCTATCTATCTCTATCTATCTATCTATCTATCTATCTATCTATCTCTATCTATCTATCTATCTATCTATCTATCTATCTATCTATCTATCTCTATCTATATCTATCTATCTATCTATCTATCTATCTATCTATCTATCTATCTATCTATCTATCTATCTATCTATCATGTTTATATATATATATATATATATATATATATATATATATATATATAAAACATAATACATAAGAGATATATATAACATATAATATATAACATATACAACAGATATATAACAGATATAATACATAACAGACATATATAATAGATATATATAACATATCTATCTATCTCTATCTATCTATCTATCTATCTATCTATCTATCTATCTATCTATCTATCTCTATCTATCTATCTATCTATCTATCTATCTATCTATCTATCTATCTATCTATCTATCATGTTTATATATATATATATATATATATATATATATATATATATATATATATATATATATATATATATAAACATAATACATAAGAGATATATATAACATATAATATATAACATATACAACAGATATATAACAGATATAACAGATATACTATATAACAGATATAATACATGAGAGTGGAGCTCAGTGGTGAAGGTGCTGGACTGCTAATCAGGAGGTTGCCAGTTCAAGCTCCACCACTGCCAGGTTTCCACGGTTGGGCCCCTGAGCAACATCCTTAACCCTCCATCACTCCAGCTGTGTGTGTGTGTGTTTGTGCGCAGGACGCTGGGAATGCCCGTGGCACCAGTGCAGTGTGTGCCAGTGTCCCGCCTCTTCCTTCTGCCACTTCTGTCCCGCTTCTTTCTGCCCGGAGCACGAGAGTGGGCAGCTAGCACTGTCAGCACAGGACAGTCAGCCCTGCTGCACCAATCACGACCCAGAGAGAGTGCCCCGCCTGCCTGGCCCCGCCCACCTCAGCCAGAGCGCAGTGAAGGAGGAACCGTCTGAACCTGGAGAGGATGAGGAGGAGATGGATGAAGGAGATGGAGATGGGGAGAGGAAGGGAACGAGAGGAAAGGAAGAGCGCGTGGCGGAGGTGTGAAGAGCGTCTTCGGCAACAGACCGCAAACCTGGACTGGAACACTCAGACGAGGGAGCCTCTCCGAGCTGCCGACGGGGCGCCGTGGTTCACAAATCAAACCGTTACAAGTGTTATTTTGTTGTCCATTCCGTGACTTTGAGCCAGACGCTCACGAGGTACGGCAGACGTGCGGCGGCTGGGCAGTTGTGGGAATGGATCACACGATGAATCGTCACTTTACTGGTGTTTTCAGCCGGGTTCTGTTTCTACCGAGACCTCATGGGAAAGGTGAAAGGTGAGGTCTTTACACAGTCTTGCAGTTCCAACCTCTACAACACCCGCAAAACCCTTCCAAGAAATACCAGGACCTTTATTTTCTGTACCTCATGTAAATACAGAGGGGAGCTATGAGACAGGTCAACCAGATTCATATCTGATTATCAGCTAGTGGTGGTTCCATCTAAAAGCAAGATCAGACGGTCTGTAATCAGACGCTCAGTGGAGATTGGTTAAGTGCTGCCACTTCATGTCAGTTTGTGTTTGTGCTTTGTAAAATATATATCATTAATATATTTATGACTCTGTTTACATCCACTCAGTGTACAGTGTTGTTCATTGGTATTAGTGAGTTTATCACTATTGTTAACGTTGTATATGTGCCGTTTTTGTCAAAGAGACGATGACGTCATTGCTCGGCCTTAGCGGTGTTTGCCTGGTTTGGTAGAGCCCTGGTCAGCACCATCCTCTCCACCTGCGGAAGGTGGAGGTGGTGGGGGCTAGGAGGCCTTTCACAGCACAGCACTAGCTTCAGCATAGCTAGCACTTAGAAACGTCCCCTCCCGCTGGAGACCAGGGGCTCCCCGTGCTGGAGACCAGGGGCTCCCCGTGCTGGAGACCAGGGGCTCCCGGTGCTGGAGACCAGGGGCTCCCCGTGCTGGATCAGTGTTATAATGAGCTCATGGGTAGCTTGAGACCTGCAGTTGTTACTGATAAGGCCATTGCAAATACCTTAACACTGCCATCTTGATCTTTGAAACACTCTTTGCTATGGTTAGTATTGTGCCAACAAGAATATCATTCAAAAAGAAACACTTTCTCTCATTTCTTCCCTAAGTACTGTTGCTATGGTTACAGTTTTGCAACGTTTTGTTGGTTTTACTTTATGTAATTAGCATTTTTGTTGTATTGTATTTCTCACATAGATGTGTGTAAATACAGTCTGATTTTATTTTAGTGATGTTGCCAATGTACTCATCTCTGTCATGCATTAAACGCAGCTGTAGAATACTGACAACTTTTACAAGGTACCATATCCCAGGTGTACCTTATTTTCCAAGCTCTCATCTTTATTCCTAACCTGCTTGGTGTTGCGCAACATTTTGTATCACTTTTGTCTTAGTGACTTAGGCGGCCGGCTATCGTGTAGGAGAAAAACTGCTGATGAGTCAGAAAGTTGAGTGTGCAGCTGAGGGTAGCGGAACTTCTGCAGAACGTGTCCTGGATGTGAATCTGAGTTCCGAAGTCGGTAGCTTGTGACGCTGCACCTCCACGACAGCTAAGTGTACCTGTACCGTGAGAGCGCCTCGACTTGCTGAGTAGCTGCTGTGATGTGATGTATCTGTGAGCTCATGTGTTTTTATGGTGCATTTACCTAATAGCAGTGCTTATGCTTACTAGCCCTGTCTTGGATCTCGGTCTGTGCCTGCAGGACCTGTAGCCTGTGCTGTATTCCCATACCAGGCATCTGGCGCAGGACACCTCCTTCTGCTAATGGTGTTAGGTTTCCCTCCTGATGCGTAATGCCATCGTTCATTCTGAGGTTCTCCACGCCCAGTAATCAGCTCACGTGGGCGTTAGCGCGGCGTCGTGTGTTTGTCCATCTTACATGGTGGGGAAATGTTGCCCGACTCACTTCACTGGGATGCTTTTCCTCGCCCCTTTTGTTTTCATTTGTTTCACGGCAGTTCGGCATGTGATATGGCAGGTGTAGGGCAGCAGTGTGCGTGTGGAGTGTGTGGGCTCAGCAGGGGGGTGTGCGTGTGGAGTGTGTGGGCTCAGCAGGGGGGTGTGAGTGTGGAGTGTGTGGGCTCAGCAGGGGGGTGTGAGTGTGGCGTGTGTGGGCTCAGCAGGGGGGTATGAGTGGAGTGTGGGCTCAGCAGGGGGTGTGCGTGTGGAGTGTGTGGGCTCAGCAGGGGGTGTGCGTGTGGAGTGTGTGGGCTCAGCAGAGGGTGTGCGTGTGGAGTGTGTGGGCTCAGCAGGGGGGTGTGCGTGTGGAGTGTGTGGGCTCAGCAGGGGGTGTGCGTGTGGAGTCTGTGGGCTCAACACAGGGGGTGTGCGTGTGGAGTGTGTGTCACGATTTTCCCTGTGCAGCTCCTGCCACCTGCACCTACACGTTTAATGTGGAGTGCTGTTCAAGTCTCATGTACCTTGTTTGTTTGTTTGTTTTTTGTTTGTTTGTTTGTTTGATGTTAATATGATCTATGACACTTTTTTGGCATCAGCTCTTTTTCTCCACAGATGAACATTGTCTTTTGATCAGTGTGATTCATGGTGAATGGCTGCATTCTCAGTGACTGTACAGAACCCCTACACTCAGCCCCTCCCACCCTGCTATCCACCATCTGGTCTGCATTTACTGGACATAAACACACAAATGTGAACGATCCCCGTTCTTGCTTCAGACTGAATCAAATGCCTTGTTTTCCCACAAGTATGTAGACTTTGTATGACTGTCACTCTAAATTGAACTAAATTAAAGGTTTGGGGGGGGGGGGTTGTGTGTGTGTGTGTGTATGTGTGTGTGGTGGCTCTTTTCGTTTTAAGGTGTCCTCCGTTACGAGAGCTGTTTCTACCATGTCAGCTGTTAAAGTTTTTGTATTACCTCCTTAAAGTGTTCAGATGTTAGTACACTGTACTTTGTGGTTTGTTTCATTCAGATCTCATAAACATCACAAACTTCCAGTGCAATGTGAGACCTGTTCCTAAGGTTGCTAAACGACATTTAAACGATAACATCGCACCAGCTACACAGATCACTTGTGTTGATGTTTCAATCTTGCATTCCTCTGAAATAGACTGTTGAGCGGCTCTTATTTCTGGACACAGCCAGGGTTGTTTTACGTAAAGCTTAAATGTTGTAAAAATTTTCACCATGTTTATTTGACTCAAATTATACACTCCAACAGAATAAAAGTATCTTAAATGACATTACTTGGGTAGAATGAACGTCCTCTCCAAGTTTTCTAATAATGTGCTGAATAGAGACTGGCTACGTCATGTAGCCAGTACTCTTGCATTGCGTAATGAATGATGCTTGTCCACGTGTACATAAAGATCTCAGCCGTCATAGATCGTAGTCTGAAGAATGCCTGTAAAAACCTCTGAATGTTTGTGAACGTAGGCACATTTTTGTACATTTCTTTTACTGTATTTTTATTTAACCAACTTTTGAGATGGTTTTTCTTCAGAATTCATAATTTATTCTGAGAGTATTTTAAGCGACATTCCACAGATTTAAATCGGTTTCAGAATTGCCTGGTTTGACTTCAATAAAACTGTACTGAATGTTCAAAGTTGGGTTTCCGACTGGAGGCTTGTCGTTCTTTCTTCGCGAGCGCCCCCACCCCCGCCCCCGTATTTGCGGGCTCGTGGCGGATGCGCGCGCTGCCGATTGTGCGGGTAGACCTGTAACACCGCTACCGACCGCGAGATGTCGCGTACGGCGAGTGACGTGTCCGTGCCGCTTCCCTTCCGTGCCAGTCCGGTCTGCGCGTACCGAGGCTGCACGGCCCTCGCCTTCACGCGCGGATATTGTTAGTAATATATGACCGACAGCACGACACGCGCATCGCACGGCTGCTTTCGACGGCCGACGGAGCGGCGTCGGTTTAACGGGGGCGACGCGGAAGGTCTGTATGAACGTGTGCGTGCCAGACAAAAGACGGAGACGCCTGCAGAGTCGCTCTTGCGGACGTGTTCGCTGATAGTAAGCTATGAAACGGACGTGGCTCGTGCGTCTGGGCGCAGCCCTCTGCCTCTCGCGTGGGCGCCAGGTGTGATGCGGTTTGCTTTTCTTTCGCTCTCCGTCTGAGCAACGACGTCCGCGAGGCTCAGAGCCGTGAAACGTGTCGCCTTTCCGCGCGAGGTGGATTCTCGTGTGCTAAACTGGTTGCTCGAGAGAGCGTGGGGGGGGGGGGCACAGTTGTGTTTTCTTCCTCTCGTTCCTCTCGTTCCTCTCGTTTGTCTCGTTCGTCTCGTGATTCTGAGGTGGAGGTTTGGTGGTGTTCACAGCCTCTCTAGGTCTGCACGTGTGACAGCGGCGGGGTGTTCTGGGTAACGTCCTCAGTCCTGTCAGTCTTGTAACACATTCCGCAGCCATTCATGCTGAACAGTCCAACTAACACACGTCCTGCTCTGTCAAACACCAGTCGGGAGACCTGAGAGCCCAGCGATCAAAGACACCTGCACTCCCCGTTCCTCAGGACGCAGGCGGAGCGGACGCCAGTGGCGACCTTTGCCTGACGATGAGAAAGACTTTTGATAATGGGTTCATCGCTGAAGTGGCTGTCCGTCTGCTGCTGCTGGCTGTGTTTCTGTAAGTCTTTCTGCCTGGCACCTGTCCTCTCACTACTCCAGTACAGAATTCGGTGTTTAGTCAGTGATTTTAGTGTGGCGGATCAGCCTCTCAGTTAGCAGAGTTCCCTCTGCGCTGACCCACTAACCTTCAAATGTCTTTGTTTTAGTGGACAAATCTCACAGCAGACTGTTTAAGCAGTTATTTGTGAGTTATAATAACCTGAGCTTAGACAGCTCACAAACACAGCCCACAGACAGAAAATCCTGTGGGATCATTGTGCACTGGTCCAGTTCTCGAGCCCTGCGTGAGCCCTGCATCTGGTGGTCATTCCGTGTCCTCTGTCTGTTTTCAGTGTGACTGAGAAACTGTCTCCATTCAAGCGGCACATCCAGCCAGAGGAGCTCTGGCTCTACAAGTTTCAGCATGTGAAGGATGATCGTGTCCCCACGTACCTCATGTTTGTGAGTGTGTCCCCATGTACCTCCTGGAGCTGCACGTGATATCGGCGCTCTCAGTGAGGGTGTGGTGGCGTGCTACTGATGATGGATCTCTCTTGTTCTCTCCCCCTCCCCACACTCCTTGTCTCTCTCTCTCTCTCTCTCTCTCTCTCTCTCTCTCTCTCTCTCTCTCTCTCTCTCTCTCTCTCCAGAGTATTGCTCTGTTCACTCCACTGGCCACTATCCTTCTCTTTGCGTTTCTGAAGCAGACAGAACAGGGCGACGTCAAGGAGGCTTCGCTGGGTGAGACCCACATGAGACCCACACAAAAATCACAGGCGACCCACATGAGACGGGTGTTTAACACACGGCCAGAATGTGGGCCATGACCGTCGAACTGTCCTACACTGCATATTCTCTCTGAGAAAACTGAGGAAGGTTTCCCATATTTGCTCAGAGGTTGGAGCTTGACTGTGTGTGTGTGTGTGTGTGTGTGCGTGTGTGCGTGTGTGTGCGCGTGCGCGCGTGCGTGTGTGTCTGTGTGTCTGTGTGTGTGTGTGTCTGTGTGTGTGTCTGTGTCTGTGTGTGTCTGTGTGTCTGTCTGTGTGTGTGTGTGTGTGTGTCTGTGTGCGTGTCTGTGTGTGTGTGCGTGCGCGTGCGTGCGTGCGCGTGTGTGTGTGTGTGTGTTTACAGCTGTGACACTGACTTTGGTCCTGAATGGAGTGTTCACTAATGCTGTGAAGCTTGCTGTGGGAAGGTAAGACTTGGCACCTGAACCTCTCCTCACTGACCTCTGACCCCTGCGTTTACTACCGCTGTCTGGCGGCAGTCTGGTAGCTCTGCACATACAGCAGGTTCCTGTGATAAAGTGTGATTGCAGTCTCACATTACAGGTTTCAGTAACCTCTGGTTGGTAGCAAATATATGTGCAACCAGCATTCTGTAGTTCCTGGACCTGGTCTTTGTAGTTCCTGGACCTGGTCTCCCCGTCCTACAGCCTGCAAGCTTATGAAGGGCTTCATAACACTGCTGTCCTCAGGGAGATCATGAGAAGGAATATTACAGTGCTTCCCAACCGAGCACCTGTCAGCTGTAGCCGTAGTGCAGTTATGGGGGACAGCAGTGAGAAGGACATGATGTCTGGTGTTTGGTATATCCCTTTATAAGTCCCTTTGGTATAACCCTTTATAAGTCCCTTTGGTATAACCCTTTATAAGTCCCTTTGGTATAACCCTTTATAAGTCCCTTTGGTATATCCCTTTATAAGTCCTTTTTGTATATCCCTTTATAAGTCCTTTTTGTATATCCCTTTATAAGTCCTTTTTGTATAACCCTTTATAAGTCCCTTTGGTATAACCCTTTTATAAGTGGGTTTCATGACCAGTTTTCTCTAAATATTCTGAAAGTGTCAAGATTATTTTCTGTGATTAAATATAATAAATGCTTGTATGCTACATTAAACCACCCCATCTACCTTTAAGAGATTAAACAATCCCCTTTACCTTTAAGAGAGAAAAGACTTCATTAATCCTGGATGGGGACTTTAGTAACACAGCTGTATCACGTTCAGAGACAGACTGGCAATCTGAAAACCAGAAAAGTACAGTGTACAGTGCATCTGGAAAGTATTCACAGCGCTTTACTTTTTCCACATTTTATGTTACAACCTTATTCCAAAATGGAGTAAATTCATTTTTTTCCCTCGAAATTCTACACACAATACCCCATAATGACTAAGTGAAGAAAGTTTGTTTGGAATTTTTGAAAACGTATTAAAAAAACAAAACAAAACCAAAAATCACATGTACATAAGTATTCACAGCCTTTGCCATGACACTCAAAACTGAGCTCAGGTGTATCCTGTTTCCACTGATCATCCTTCAGTTGTTTCGACAACTTCATTGGAGTCCACCTGTGGTAAATTGTTGATTGGACATGATTTGGAAAGGCACACACCTGTCCATATAAGGTACCATAGTTGACAGTACATGTCAGAGCACAAACCAAGCCATGAAGTCCAAGGACTTGGCTGTAGTCCTCTGATACAGGATTGTATCGGGGCACAGATCGGGGGAAGGGTACAGAAAAACATTGCAGCATTGAAGGTCCCAGTGAGCACAATGGCCTCCATCATCCGTAAATGGAAGAAGTTTGGAACCACCGGGACTCTTCCTAGAGTTAGCCTCCCAGCCAACCTGAGTGATCAGGGTAAAAGGGCCTTAGTCAGGGAGGTGACCAAGAACCCAAGGGTCACTGACAGAGCTTCAGTGTTGCTCTGTGGAGAGAGGAGAACTTTCCAGAAAGACAACCATTTCTGTAGCAATCTACCAATCAGGCCTGTATGGTAGAGTGACCAGATGGAAGCCACTCCTCAGTAAAAAGCACAAGACAGCCTGCTTGGAGCTTGCAAAAAGGCACCTGAAGGACTCTCAGACCATGAGAAACAAAATTCTCTGCTCTGATGAAACAAAGATTGAAGTCTTTGGACTGAATGCCAACGTCATGTCTGGAGGAAGCCAAGCACCACTCATCACCTGGCCAATACCATCGCTACAGTGAAGCATGGTGGTGGCAGCATCATGCTGTGGGGTTGTTTTTCAGCAGCAGAAACTGGGAGACTAGTCAGGGTCGAGGGAAAGATGAATGCAGTAATGTACAGACATCCTTGAAGAAAAGGATGTCTGTACATCTGGACCTCAGACTGGGGCGAAGTTTCATCTTCCAACAAGACAACGACCCTAAGCACACAGCTAAGATAACAAAGGAGTGGCTTCAGGACTCTGTGAATGTTCTTGAGTGGCCCAGCCAGAGTGCAGACTTGAACCCGATTTGAACATCTCTGCAGAGATCTGAAAATGGCTGTGCCCAGATGCTCCCCATCCAACCTGATGGAGCTTGAGAGGTTCTGCAAAGAAGAATAGGAGAACCTGCCCAAAAATAGGTGTGCCAAGCTTGTAGCATCATACTCAAAAAGACTTGAGGCTGTAATTGCTGACAGAGGTGCTTCACAAAGTATTGAACAAAGGCTGTGAATACTTATGTACATGTGATTGATTGATCGATTTATTTATTTATTTATTTATTTTCTTTTAAATCTATTTGCAACAATTCCAAACAAACGTTTTCCACTTTGTCATTATGGGGTATTGTGTGTAGAATTGAGAGAATAAATGAATTTAATCCATTTTGGAATAAGGCTGTAACATAACAAAATGTGGAAAAAGCAAAACGCTGGGAATACTTTCCGGATGCACTGTACATACCAGTTCAGGGGTCGATGCAGGGGGAGGAGTGGTCCATGCTAGCTGGCTCAGATAAGGATGGTGTTCTGAGGTCTGCAGGGAGGTGCTGTGAAACGTCCACTTCTGATCTGAGGCTGGATTATCACCAAGAGCTCAAGAGTCAGCGGTGTGGAGCGTTAAAGGGCAGGTGTCAGACCAGTTCCCACATATGACCCATGCCTACCGTCCCAGTCTTTCCCGTCTGAAGTATCTCGTTTCCTTTGTTCTTTTGCTCCAGGCCACGACCGGATTTCTTTTACCGCTGTTTCCCAGATGGTCAGATGAACGCAGAGCTCCTCTGTAGCGGTGACCCAGAAATGGAAATGGAAGGAAGGAAGAGTTTTCCCAGTGGACATTCCTCCTGTGAGAGCAGATTCTTCTGTCCCACACCTTCTTTCTGCTCGATACACTAAACCTGGTCGTGGCCCTAAACGCCACCGTGAGTGTAAAATCACAGTGAAACTGTAAACGCCGCAGTTTAGTCCAAGACCTGATCCGCACTTCTCATCCATCCTCATCCTTCTGAACACTTCTAGTAAAAAAGTCCTGAAATATATCCAGTGTACCTTTTAGGCTCTGGGCAACTTCTGAAACCAATTACTATCAGACAACACTTGGTGTCCTGCAGTGCTGGTTGGGACTCTACAATGTGACTGCTGAGCTGTGTCATGTGACTGTGCACTGCTGTGCCATGTTCTGCTCTCTCTGTCCAGTCGCGTTTGCTGGCCTGGGCTTCACGGCGCTGTACGTGGCAGGAAAGCTGCAGTGTTTCAGCGCAGCTGGCAGAGGACAAGCCTGGCGGCTGTGTGCCTTCCTCACGCCACTGCTGTTTGCCATCATGATCGCTCTCTCCAGGACCTGTGACTACAAACACCACTGGCAAGGTGACGCCCCACCCCCCCGGTCTCGCTAGTGTATTACTTGCTGTGAGAACAGTGATCTTTAATAGTAGATATCTTGTATGTTTGAGATGTACTTAGTTAGCCCTGTCCCTCACTTTTGCTGAGATGTGGGGATTTTTTCCAGTTTGAAAAGCACTGCAGTGTTGTAAATCAAAGTTGTAATAATCACATGACCTCCAGCCATTAACATCCATCACGGCAGGTCTTGTTATTGCATCGGCTCAAAAGTGGCTCCCCTCTCAGGCTATGTTATGTTAAACACACACTCATACCACACATACACACTCGTATCCTACAGTGCCTCTCAACACTTCTTCAGTTGTGTCTGTGCTATTTACACAACCTTTTTACAAGGGACCACATCCCACAGAGAGTGTTTCGGTGGTGCCCAGCCCTGATGGTCTGTGTGTGTGTGTCTGTGTGCACGTGCTAACTCTTCAGACGTGCTGGTGGGCTCACTGCTGGGTCTGGCCTTCTCCTACCTGTGCTACCGACAGCACTACCCAGCGCTGAGCGACTCGGACAGTCAGAGACCTCTACGTCTCCGTGTGGTCTCGTCTTCAGCACAGGAGCACAGACCGGCTACAGGATATCTCCTACCACTGTAGCGTACCACCACCATGAACTGCATGGGGGTGTGTTCCCTGGGCTACACTCATTCCATGCACAGCACTTTAGAGAATGTTGCCGATAGGTTGGGTGGGTGGGAGTGTACAGTTTGTGACCTATGGGTAGCATTTCATTTTGTCCCCTCTGTGATGCTATAAACACTCAAAACAAATGGTGTGTGTATTGAGGTAAGATGGTTTTGGAACTGTATTGGGCTTTAGGGAGTGTGGGGTTTGTGTGGCGTATGTTGGTGGGCAACAGCACCTCCTGCGCTGGCTTTGTGTGGAACTGCAGAAGGTGTAACTACAGCATAAATGTCCCTCAGTAGCTGTGTTTTATGAAGCTGTCGGTCAATAAAGGGTGCAAAGGCAGAACTGAACCTGTCACTGGTTGGTTTTAACTCATTACGTACACCCTTCACCAGATCTCCATTTACTGACAGAACATCACCCACATTTACTCAGAACGTTCTGTCTACGTTCAGGTGTTCTACCTGAGGGAATGTTACCCAGACCTTGAGATGTGGAACATTATGGCAGACTGAGCGCTGTAACACATCTGGCATTTTGCACAGACAGATGTATATTCCGTCACTTAATTAGAAACCTCCATCTCTTGGGACTACAGCTGGACATTGTGGCCTCTCGATTGTGTTGGTCAGCCTCCACGTTAGTGGTCATTTGAGAGAACGCAGTGTTGATGTGGTACTGAGGCAGCCATCTGAGCAGTTACTTTATGTATGTATTTTTTTAGGTAGTCAACTAGTCCTAATCTCCACTGCTAAAGCAAAAAGACCTTTGGAAGGTTGCTATTTTTAGTTGATTTTTTTTTTTTCTTCTGCTTGCTAGTTCAGTTTGGTGCTGATTGACAGCGAAGTGCGTCATCATATTTCAATTATTCAAACACGCACTCTAATCTTAACAGCTCATTAGAATAAAGTTTTAAATAATAGATCATCAAAGGACATTACACTTTACACTGGTCATTTAAACACGGAACAGGTGACAAACGTTGGAAAGTGTGTTTACTGTGTGGTCATCAATAATCCACTTTACTCTCGACACCAGGTTTAAGATCGAAACTAAAATATCTAAACAAAAACACCAATATCTGAACTAAAACGCTTTACTCTCGAGACCATGTGGAAGATCTAAACAAGACTGACGGGCTACTTTGGTCCGAGAGCGCGTGGTTTGAAAACTAGATCCAGGGTTCTCATTTGATGCTTCATGCGGTTACACGGCTATACGCACATGGTTACGCATCGCAGAAATGCCTTTAATGTACACCAGAGTGACGCATTTTAATCTTCTGAACTTTGTTTTGAATGAGCTGCTTGATCGTCCGTCTGCGTGCTTGCTGCGGCGTTTCCTCCCTCCTACTAGCCAACGGTGCCCCCAGCGGCCACTGGGGGATGTACTCGACATGCACTCAACTAGTCCACTGAACCAGCAATGTGTGACTGAGCAAATGCAGGGCCACAGATGGACTACAGCCTGTATTTCTAAAATTGGATGGTGTTTGTATTAAACTCGCTTGTGAATGTGCAGTAAAGTACAACTTCACTGTTTTCAAAACCTCTAATTCTGAGACCTGAGGTGCTGTAACAAGGAAACCAAGTTTCAAGTTTGGTTTATTTGTCACATACATAGTCAAACACAGTATAACTCGCAGTGAAATGGTTGACCTCACAGTTTCCTTATCACCATCCGAAGCTGCCTGTAGCCTGGGCGTAAATTTGAACAACCAGTTGTCGTTCTCAACTCATGTTTCTAATCTAACCCCCGTCTTGCAGATTTCTCCTTTGTAACATATGAAGGATTCGGCCCTTTCTCTAACAGGAAGCTACCCAGGTGCTTGTGCAGTCTCTTGTGATCTCAAAGCTAGACTACTGCAACTCATTGCTTGCTGGTCTTCCTCTAAGAGCCATCAAACCTCTACAACTTGTCCAGAATGCAGCAGCACGACTGGTCTTCAATCTTCTGAAGTTCACACATTACTCCACTGCTGCGCTCCCTTCATTGGTTCCCGGTAGCTATACGTATCAGATTTAAAACCTTGATGCTTGCCTACAAAGCCAAAAATGGACCAGCCCTTTCATACATGAGGTCAATGGTCAAAGCCCGATCTGTACCTCAAGTATGGCTCGGCTTGAAATACCTTGCTTCAGGACTCATGGACGACAAGCATCGAGACTATTTTCTGTCCTGGCTCCAAGATGGTGGAATGAACTTGTTGTCTGGACAGCAGAGTCCCTTGCAGTCTTCAAACGCAGACTGAAGACCCATCTATTTGCAGAATATTTAAAGGACAACTGACACTGCTCCCTTATTGACTGACTAATTTAGTACTTATTGTAGGGCACTATTTATGCTTTTTAACAAACTCTAGCACTTATTGTTTATTACACTTATCATTGTTTAAGATAGACCTTATGTATTTTATACTTCTAGGTATCAGCATTCATTCTTGTATTCTACAGTATTCTAGTTCATTGGTATGTGGGACTCTAACCTACTATACTGTACTAGGATATTCTATGAGTAAATGACAAAGCACTTTTGTAAGTCACTCTGGATAAAAGCGTCTGCTAAATGCCGTAAATGTAAATATCAGGAGGGATCACTATATAAAGAGCTGAGGAAACTATCCAATCAGGAGGGATCAATAAATGATGGGCTGAGGAACTTAACCAATCAGGAGGGGTCACTAAATGACAGGCTGAGGAATCTAACCAAGCAGGATGGATCACTAAATGAAGAGCTGAGGAACCTAACCAATCAGGAGGGATCACTAAATGACAGGCTATGGAAATTATCCAATCAGGAGGGATCACTAAAGGATGGGCTGAGGAATCTAACCAATCAGGGGATCACTAAATGAGGGGTTGAGGAACATCGTCTTATGATATTAACCCATTTCACACCGACACCTACCGTGCAGTTGTTAGGAAAGAAAAGGGCAGACACACGTGCGCTTACATCCGATCATCATGTTCGGTTCTTTCCGTTTCAGTCTGCGGGTGATCGGGTAGTATAGCTCGTGCGGAGGAGCCCTTGCTGATTGGTTCAGTAGCGCGTGCTCGTCGAACCGCGCCTCTTGTATTATATTATATATTATGTTACATTACATTATATTATATTACATTACATTATACTATATTACCTTATATTATATCCTCTTATATTCCTACATTTACGGTAGACTGGAGACACGAAACTACGGCAAGCGCTTTGACATATAACCGGTTTGGTCTGACTACCGGAATACAATGTCAAATATCTACACATGAGACGGACTAGTTTTGACTATTCAAAATGACAATAATAATATCTGGATATTACAATGTTACAATCTAATTAAAAACAAAGTGGATTTGCTTTACGATTAGTGATAATATCATTTTGGATATCTTACATTTATACTTCATATAATCAATAATGAATTTCAGATATTTTGAATTGAAGCTCCGTACAAACCAGTTGCCAACGTGTATACTGTAATTACAGATGTGTTGAATTAGCATTATGTCTCATCGTTATTGAATTACAGATGTATTTAATGCACATTTGTTCAGATCAATAAAAGTTTAAACCGCGTGCCATATGAAGCAGCTTGAGGTTTGTGGTTTACTGTTACTTTCATCATACATGTTCGTCATTTTGTGATTTGTGTCTGTGTTGTAATCTTGAGCTATAATTATGTTGACTCTGGCCTTGTTATATGTTTTAGGCATTTGACTCCAGGCGACCTTTAGTCTCGTCGAGGGCATAAGCACACCTCCCGGAGTTTGAACATAGCGATTAAGGCGCGTGAACCAGCGCGAGGCCCTGTCCTTTTTGTCCGACTAGTGCACCCGTTCGAGCGCGCGGCGGGGGCGGCTGCCACGGCGCTGTTGTTTCCAGTGTCGCGTGCTCTTGACGGCGAAGCCTGAGCAGCATTTGCAGCGTCTAATGTAGAATTTCAGTAAGTGTGTGTGTGTGTGTATGTATGTATGTATGTGTGTGTGTTGAGTGTCCCTGCAGAGGAGCGACGGCACGTGTGAACTCCGAAGAGATCAAATAGGTTCTGTGCCCGCGTGTCTACACAGACGTGGGTTCTTTGTGTTTTGCGCTCGCATTTCGGTTCCGTCTCCCGTTGGCGCGGATGCGCCTGGGTTTCCGCGACTCCGTTGTGCTTCGTTGCTTCGTTTGCTATGGCAACGAACCCGTCGTTCATTACGTAATAGACCCGTCTCGCGTTGACCGTTATTGGCTCGCCCGTAGTGACGTCACGGGGATGATCGCGTGTACGTCGCGTGCCAGGCCCCACGCAGCCTCTCGGTTATTTGGTTGCTGCACAGCCGCCGCAAAACACGACGCGGAACTGTCCGTTGCCGGATTATTTGAAGTTATGCGACGACGTGAAAAATGTTGGCTCAGAAGACCCAAGACCCTAAAGCTCGGGCGCGTGGGTGTCCTTTTTTAGCATTGTTTCGCGCGCTGTGTTTTTGTAATTGTCAGCTATTTTCATGTCCTGCTGTGTTTTGTACAGATATGAACAATTTTCTTGCTTAAAGTGGAAAAAGGTTTGTGTGTGATGACTCCCCTTCCTGTCCGGTAGCCTCGGCAGCGCAGACACCGCGAACGGCACCGTGTACAGGTACACGCCGATCTCCGTTATGGTCTCGTTACACCTTCATGCGCCCCTGCCGAAATAACAGCGACTGAACTTCTCCCGGCTAGAGCGAACATATCGTGACCCAGAGCGCAGGAGCGGGTCATGGACCAGTACCCTGAGCAGTACGAACCGGTCCAGTACCACTGGTTCTACAACCAGCAGGAACGTGGCCGTGACTCCTGGCAGCCGTTCAGTAGGAAGGATTCCAGCAGGCTGGAGGAGGCGCACGAACGCGGTCAGTGTGCACATGCTAGAACTGTTTACACATTTTGTTCATTAAGGTACTCAACCGAACAGAGTTCAATATGTGTAGGTTGGATACACACAGTAACAACTGTGTGTGTGTGTGTGTGTGTCTACATATATATGTGTCTACCTCTGTGTGTGGGTCCGTCTGTGTGTATGTGCACATACCTGTGTGTGTCCCTCCTTTTCTCTGTGTGTGTGTCTGTCTCTCTCTCTCTGTGCGTAGTGGGTGGGGGTGACGTGGATGTGGTAGTGGCCACTGAGGGGAGGCGTTATGATGTGCGGCTGGCGGAGAGGCTCCGCTACGCCGTGTACTGGGAGCAGGAGCCTTCGGAGGTTCGCCGGTGCTCCTGGTTCCACAAAGGCAACAAGGAGATGATGTACACGCCCCACACGGAAGCCATCAGCAACCTGCTGGAGGTGAGCCCACAGGCACCCAGCCCCACAGGCACCCAGCCCTACAGCCACACACCCAGCCCCACAGGCACCCAGCCCTACAGCCACATGCCTGCCAGCCAGCACAGACCTTAGCAGCGTAGCCGTTAGCTGGCCCCTACAGCTTGGCTTTGAGTGTTTCTCTGTGTGAGGTGGGACTGTACCTCTCCCTGCTTCACAGGAAGCCTACATGGTCTCTGTGACACTCAGTGAATGGAGAAGACATTTGGTACTGCCGACAGGAGAAAATGTTATCCTTCACAACCCAAAGGTGCCTACACTCTGTGTGTACCCTCTGACACTCTTACACTCTGTGTTTACCCTGAAAGAAAAGTGATCACATAGCCAGTCAGTTCCTTGCCAGGAGTAATGGGTTAGTGTGTGTGTGTGTGTGCGTGCAGCTGATGACCCAGCACCCAGTCCCCTGCAGGGACTTTCCCCCCTCCCCCAGTGAGCGCACCCAACCCCGCACACTGAAGAGAGGAGTGGAGAACATTTCAGTAGAGATCCCACAGGGTGAGTGGTGTATACTGGTCCCAGTCATACTCCAGTCTGGACAGGTGGTGGGTATTGAGGTACAGACTGATGGAGATTTACTGTAGAACACAATGCCTGTCCTGGCCAGACTTTTATTCTGACCTCATCAGTTTTGCTCGTTTTAATATGTAATAATATCTGTGTGTGTGCGTGTCTCCTGAAGGAGAGCCTGACACTGTGGATCACCTGGTGTTCATGGTGCATGGCATCGGTCCAGCCTGCGACCTGAGAATGAGAGGCATTGTCCAGTGTGGTGAGCTCAGTAGAGTGAAAGTGTGAGGTCACACTCAGTGTGGCATCAAATCGATCGGTAGGAGGGCAGTGATTTCCTCTGTGGCTGTGAGACTGAGAGGCTGAGGGGTTTTCTCTGCGTGTGTCAGTGAATGAGTTCCGCAGTACGTCACTGGCTCTCATCAGCAGTCACTTCAGCTCCGTCGAGGACGCTAGTGACATCGGCTGCGTCGAGTTCCTGCCCATCAACTGGCACAAAGTACTTCACAGTGAAACTACAGGAGTGGACAGGTGAGACACCTGACCCCACCTGACCTGCCGATCCCCCAGACATGTTTATTAGGGGCTTCATTTAATTATAACTTATATTTAACGCAAATGAAGTGATTGCCCCTCCCCCACTGTGTGTGAAACAGAGACATCGAGCGCATCACTCTGCCCAGTATCAGCCGCTTACGCCAGTTCGGCAATGACACCGTACTGGACTTGTTCTTCTACAACAGTGCCACCTACTGCCAGACCATTGTGGATACAGTGGGCTCTGAGATCAACCGCCTTCACAGCATCTTCCTCCAGAGACAGCCGCACTTCAGCGGGGGCGTGTCTGTGGCTGGACACAGCCTGGGTCTGTAGCTCTGACCTTCATGCCAGGATTTGCGTGTTATTGTACAACAGAATGATTGTATCTGTAATACTGTTACGTTTGTTTTGTAACTGAGTGATTTGGAATTTTGGTCAGTTTTTTTTTTTTTAAATGTTTCAACTTTCCCTTATAGGCTCCTTAATCCTGTTTGACCTCCTGACGAATCAAAAGCCAGAGTCACAAGGCACTGACTTGGAAAAGGTTCGTCAAAGAGCTCGCTCCAGTGAAACCAGCGTTGACTGGGCGGTGTGATTTTCCTGTTGTACATAGACAAGGGCTATGCTTCTGATATCAGACAGAAATACATTACACAGAACTGAAGGGTGTTTAGAAATGTTTCAGTACTGGGATTGTGTAGATGAGTGTTTCAGTACAGGGATATTGCAGGAACTTTTACAAAACAAATTTCAAATCAAATCCTTTGGTCTCTGCTAATTGGTGTGGCGGCATCGTCTGTATTCTAACAACTAAGAGATTTCTCTACTGAGTGTTTTAAACAGCGTATCAATGGTGCATGCAAAAGTGAAAATCTCACTCCAGCTGCCTCACCACAGTTGCCCTGTATGAGTCCACTTTCAGAGAGATGTTTGGGTGTTTTACAGACTGCACTGCAACAAGAAGACCTCAGCCCTTCATCCAAGTCCAGCCGCAGTTCCCTGAAGAGCCTAGAGGAGGTGCTACTGAGCAGTGGGCTGGAAGACCACCTCAAAGTCCTGCAGAGGGAAGAAATCGACCTGGAGGCTCTGGTGGGTTTTGTAGTTCAAATGCCTAAACACGGGCCAATACCCCAGCAGCTACAGCTGTAGAGTCAATATGTTTATTATTTTTGTGGGTTTTTTTTTTTCCTTCTAGTCCGTCTCACGTGACTCTTTTTCAGATGCTCTGCTCTGAGCGTGACCTGAAGGATCTGGGGATTCCCCTGGGCCCTTGCAAGAAGATCATGAGCTATATGAAGAAACTGGAGGTATTGGAGGCTGTGGTGTCGGTAACATGTCCCGTGGGCCATCCTGCAGGGGACACTAGGAAATGCCGTGTGTGTTCTGATCCTGTTCCTCCTGTTGACCCAGTACCACTCTCCTGCTGGAGGTGCGGACCAAACCGGACCACGTTCCCAGACAACGGAGAGAAATAATTCCTCTGAACTCCGTACCCTAATCCAGGAATGCCCACCCACTACCAGCGCTGTGGCCTATCAGCACTTTGATGTTGGTATTGGACAGGTATCGGACTTTCACAGGGTCTGATGGACACCACTCATGAGTCATCTGAGGGGTTTATTAAGTACTATAGTTTTATTACAAAAGCAGACCTGGTTTTATTAAGATAAGTAGCGCATTGCTTCCCTAAGTGCTAGCCTCTGTGATGTCCGGCTTGTCCTCTGTGTTTCAGGTGTCCGTTCACTACCCGCAGTTCTCCTTCCACCCCAAAGCCTTTTTCGCCCTTGGCTCTCCCATAGGAATGTTCCTGACCGTCCGAGGCTTAAAGAGAATCGACCCCGGTTACAGTTTTCCCACCTGCGGCAGCTTCTATAACATCTTCCATCCTGTAAGAGGGTCCTGACACACTGTGTGGTTTACAGTGTTGTGCTTAGACATCAGGGTCAACTTCATGGACGTCATGAGCCATTAGCCAGGGTCATGCAGTATGTGTTTACAATGCTCTGCTCTTAGTATGACTTTTCACACAGGTCTTCATTAGAGCAGTTTGTTATCAGAAAATGTTACACTACAGTCTACACATTACTTGGGGTCCATATCTGGTTATCTGGTATTTAACCTTTTAGTTTGTCCCAGTAGCACATAGCATTCTAGACTACAGCACTCCAGAATGCTCTTTGTATTCTGCAATATGACTTCATTGTTTATGGTTGTGTCTAAAACATCTCCATGCACTTTTTTTTGCATGCTTTGGTTTTCCACCTTTCTGAGCTTGTCCTGCAGTTTTGAGCTCGTACCGCAAAACTTTGAGAGCTGGGTCAGGTGTGCTGAAGTAGGGGAAACAAATATGCAAAGTGCTCTGACCTGACCTCTGACCTGACCTTTATCCTCATTCCCTGTCTAGTTTGACCCGGTGGCGTACAGGATCGAGCCCATGATTTTGCCCCCGGACGTGTGTGTGCCTCCCATGCTGATACCCCACCACAAGGGCAGGAAACGGATGCACCTGGGTAATTCCTCACACCTCTCAGGGTCTCTGTTCTGCTGCTGAGCGTGTGATCTGTGGCTGTGCTGTGACTGGCCGTCTGTGTTCTGGGTCAGAGCTGAAGGAGGGGCTGACGCGGGTGGGGTCCGACCTGCTGGGATCCTTACGCATGGTCTGGCAAAGTTTCTCCTCAGTCCCTGCATCAGCGCTGGCTGAAGGGGGCGCCACCGAGACAGCCGTGTCTCCGGCCGATGAGATGGAAGGTGAGTCTGCCCCGTTCGTACAGCACGGCTGTAGGAGATATTTGCATAATGAAGATATGTAGGGGATATTGACATAATTAACATTTGTTCTTTCATTCCGATGTCGGGATCATAGACACTCTCACCTTGAAACTGTCTGGAATTAATTATTTGTGCATATATTAAAGTAACAACAACAACATCAAAAAAACCTTAGGAATTTGCAGCACAGAATCTACGACCAGAGGCTATTGAAGCTCCTCCCACATTAATTCTTGTTGCTGTTGTCTGATTGGCTGCGGTGATGTTGCAGACTGTCTGGCGGATCAGGAAGAAGAGAAAGTTCTGACGGTGGGCAGGTTGAACCGGGGCCGACGCATCGACTACGTCTTGCAGGAGAAGCCAATCGAGAGCTTTAATGAATACCTGTTTGCCATCCAGAGTCACCTGTGCTACTGGTACGAGAATTCCCACACCACCTGCATGGTTCTGGAGGAAAACTCTACATGTTACCTTCAAAAACTGGGTACATTTTAATTGTAAGTCCAATGTGGAGCCTACTGGTCTGGTGTCAGTTTTGCTCATCTCCTCCCAGTGTTTGTTAGCGCTTCAAGGGCAAAGGTGACCCTGGAACAGCAGTTTGACCCTGTGTGTGTGTAACGAGTGCGTTCTCATGTGTGTTTTTCAGGGAGTCTGAAGACACAGCTCTGCTCCTCCTCAGGGAGATATATGGGGAGGAGACGTGCAAATCTCCCTCACAGTAGGAGAGCGCCACAGTGGTCACGTGTGACACCACACTGAGTGTTGTGTGCGAGGTCACGTGTGATACTACACTGCCAAAAAGAGGCATGCTTGTCTTCCATGTTCATGTTGACATGTCTGACCTCTGCCCCCAGCAATAATCGTATGTCCGGTACCCTGGGTCAGGTGCTCTGGGTCTTCCACCCTCTCATTACCATGGCGTCAGGTGATCCCAGCACCTGTTTTTATGGGCCAGCCCGGGAATCCGTGCCAGGTTTTCAGCTCAGCCATACACTAAGCTACTGGAGGAAATGACCTTGAGGGGAACCAGCCAGTGGCATTAAAGCTCTTCTTAGGGAGCCTGTGCTCTAATACACCTGAGAGGAGTCTTAACCAGGTGTCAGGTGTGTGGGAGCAGAGGCTGCGTTACTGGGTATAACCCCATACATCCCATAATGGTACCTGTCGGTGCATGCCCAGACGAAACCTTCACTTTGCACGGTCGTGTAGACTGACACTTCTTATGTGTAAATAAATGTTGTAATGAATTGATTCTTTAACCGCGTTTTCCGCTTTAATAAGCGATTGTTAACACCGTGTGCATCTTTGTGAGGATTTATATTAAATACTGAATGAACGTACCGGGTATTCTGTGGAGTCTGTCCATGTGGGTTCCGTAGTGTATCGCACAAGTGGCCTTACTTTCGCGCGTGCTGTGTCTTTAAGGCGGAGTGCGAGCTTCGCCTACACGCCACCGGGAAACTCGAACCATTTCCCGTTAGTCCGTCGGTACGCCACACATCTCCCGACCTCCTCATGCCGGAGCCACACGGGCCTCCCGAGAGCGCGTCTCCGCCGGGACTAGGAGGACACACGCTTCAGGTCGGTTTCGTGCGACTTCAACCGTTTTCCTGTTTCGGGGCTCGGTAACCGGAGGCGCGAGCCCTTTAACACCGGAGCGCGTGGCTACTTCATTCCGGGTGTCCGCGGTTCTGAGCCTTTGGTGAAGGAGGTGAGCAAACGCGCTGTTCCAGCGCTCAGATGTCGTCAAGCGGATCCGTTATTTACCTGCACCGGACGGGACCTTCCCGGTTTAAATGGGCCGTGCCGAGCCGTTCAGGCTCTGCTGTTTAGAAAGTTTCTGGGTTTGTTGTATTTGATGCTTTTTTCCACTCGTGTACCATCTGCTGCAGTTCTGGATGGGAAATGATGGGTTTGTTGACTCGTGTACGCGCGAGCCTTTATGGAATTCCGTTGTTTCGTGTTTGATTCCGCGTGGGCAGCGCGCCGATTGTGCCGGTATGTTCCTCAGTTCTTCGCAAGCCTGTAGTTAAAGCACTTTTTACACGGTTTATTTGTTCGGTTGAACCAGTGTTGTGTTCTGGTTTTAAATCCAGCGTGCGGTTTTATTCCTGCGCAAACTTGGGGAATGTGTTTACTTTAACGGGAGACTGCGTCTGAGGTGGGTTTTAAATGCATTGCCACTGTGCCGCATTCGCTCCAGACATCGTGTTTGCATTCATAACCCATGACTGTGTTCATAACTTTATATATCCAGAAAATGCCCCCGAGGTGCATTTAGGAATATCATGGTCAGATCCGTCAGATCAGTAGCGCAGCATTCTTACCCCACACTAAGCAGTGAGCATGAAACACCATCACAACTTTGCTCCTCGGCCACGCGGCGCCTGACTCAGATCTTGAAGTTGTATTCGGGGCTGCATTGACTACATTTTTGCTGTAATAACATGCTGGACGCCAGTCAGTTATAACAGCCCCAAGCTGGGACCCCACCCATCACTGACTCCATCACTGACTCCACCCCAGTAAGAAATCCCAGTGGTTAGCTGACCTTTGGCCTCTCCATCAAAGGCCTTTAGTGTATGTCTGCCCGCACTTGGTTCTGGGTTAAATGCTTTTTTTCCCACCAAAAGCCTCAGAAACACAGGAGCTATTGAGATCTTATCATCCAAGACAAGTCTAAGCAAAAAGTTTCAGATGCAAGACCTTGCCTGCACATTACATCATGAAATCTCCTCGCTGTCTGTGTTATTTCAGTGTTGCTTGGCTCCAGGAGAGTGAGTTGTCCTCAACCAGTGCCTTGGCTTAGCCTGGTCATGTGACTACAGGGGAAAAAAACCGTGTATCCGTAGAGACAGTGCTGTCATACTTGGGTTCCAGCTCCACCATGTGTGCCGTGGGCTGCTTAATTGGCACACGTCCCAGAGGAAGTTTGGGGACGAGGAGTCAGAAATGGGCTGTTCCCAGCCTCTGTGCGTCGGACTGACTTCGGCTCAGCTGGGATGCATGCGGTGTCCGGCCCCTCGGGCTCTGGGCTTCAATGAAAAGAACTTCAATAAAACACTAATTATCACAAAAATAAGTTTTTAAGAGTTAGTTTTCAGAGTCTTGATGACTATCAGAATGGTTTCTAGCTAACTGAGACTCGGAGGAACATACGAACTCCAGAACAAAGTGCATTCTTCATTTTATTTTTGTTGTTGTTGTCATTGTTGTTGTTGGGTAGCTCGGTGGTGAAGGTACATGACTTGTAATCTGAAGGTTGCTGGTTCAAGCCCCACCACTGCCAAGTTTCCACTGATGTGCCCCTGAGCAAGACCCTTAACCCCCAGTTGCTCAAGTTGTCATAATTGTAAGTTGCTTTGGAGAAGAGTGTCAGCTAAATGCCATAAAACGTAAATCATCATCAGCTAGCACAGAGACCAGTTGATGTGGGCTACACGTTTAACTCTTTTCCTTGCTCTAACACACCACTAGTTGCCAACACTAAACTGCGCAATTTTGAGGCCTTCTGAGACCAAGCAGGCAAAGTTTTCCTCAGACTGACCGTTTGTTTCACTTCCCCTGTCTCACCACTAGGTGTCACCCTGTACACAAGGCTGTTATTTATTACCCTGCGGTGCCAAACGGACGGGATGAGTGACGCTAAAAGTACAAAGGCTTCTGTGGACCGCAGAGACAGCGGTGATGTGCATTTGTCCATTCAGCCATGTTTCCTTACAAATCCTACAATACTGGGAGCGCAGATTTATTCTTCCATTCCTTATCATTTAATTCTCATGACAGTCAGTGAAAATGATTAGTCATTATGAGCATGTCTCAATACAGGGTTTTCTTGTCCCGTTTAGAGGCAGGCCAAATGTACATTACATACCACAGAACCTAAAGTTTAGTCCTCACTGCTCAGTTCCAGATCCACGCTGTTTGCTAGTCTCGATGCGAACCCTTAGTGTGCGGGGGGGGGGTCGAGGTCACGCTGCCAAGCGTGTAACCAGAGCAGGTTCGAGAACGCACACAACCCATCCGAGAGGCGGTTGTGAACAGTCATAATGTTCGTCTATACACATTTAATGTGATGTTTAATGTATTCTGCATAATTCTGAGAGCGATGTTCTGAGGGCTTTTTTAAATGGCCAATCACAGAGCTGATAGTGATGTTCTCAGGGTTGGGCTGTTGTGCATGTGACAAAATCCTTTGACATCAATCAGTCTTCTTGCACTCAACCTCAGCGCCAACACACTGATAAACTTTTTAGATTTGTATAATAAAACAGAAACTAAAACAACTCACAACCCAGACAGATGTATAGAGTGTGTGAGGAAATCTGTATTAGATTGGATTCCCATATGTGGACTGCAAATGACATTTTCATATCTAAAACAAATTGATCTTCAGGAAGGTGTACCTGGGCACATCAGAACTGCAAAACCCATCTGTCATGGTCTCTCTATTTAGAAGGATGCAGTATTTCAATAGAGTGTAGTGTAAGCTCAGCTTCCCTCCTCTCTCTCTCTCTCTCTCTCTCATTCTCTCTCTCTCTCTCTCTCTCATTCTCTCTTTCTCTCTCTCATTCTCTCTCTCTCTCTCTCTCTCTTTCTCTCTCTCTCTCTTATTCAGCGCTTATATTAACGCTGATGAGGCACAATGTGCTCTCGCATCCTCCGGCTGCCGAACCCGCGCGAGACTGCGTGACACCACTGGACATGCACGAGACTGATGTCATTGGGTCCTGGATGGGTAGTACAGACTAAAGAATATTGCTTTACTTTCCAGATTAGTCACGCGTCCCCTTTTATCTCATGAACTAGAAGCTTGATCTTCTGAAACAGGCTTGCGCACTGGTATTAAGTACACCACCTACGTGGTTCCGGTTCATGACCCTGATGTGCGGTGGAAATGGCTAACCCATCACAGAATGCTCTGAAAGGTCATCAGTACAGTTCCCTGCACACTACGGCGACGCTAAGGAGCACAGATACGTTTATGTGGGTCACTAACAGCAGGTCTTTAATGAACTTGCTGGGTTTATTCTATTACATTCCAAGTGTTGAGTGGAAGCAGCAGATCAGGGCAAGTGCAGCCCGTGTTTGCAGGGTGACTTGTGCTACAGGAACCCGCTTTTCCGGGCACGGAAAGGGTGCAAGAACTGGTTTGTACACATGAGTCACTATATCGAGAAGCTTCGTGACAAGACAAGACATCACATCAACAATTCAGACCATCTCTGCTTATCTGGGTGCTGGTGGATGCTGGTCTGCTCAGATCTCAGTCAAGCTCCTCTGGTCTGCTGTCCTCACTTGCATACACATCACTGCTCATCCTGCTGTAATATCATGTTTCAGACTAAAAAAGAAAGTGTGAACAGGGTTTGTCCCACATTCCAGGTGGCAGGTTAACCCTTTTTAGACCGTCTCTGGAGAGCCGCTCTCTCAGGAGACGTGCTACACTTTCTCACAGTCCAGAGTATCGCTCGTTATCCTAAGTTAACCCGAGCGGAAAGAGATGACCTTCACCCTCTCTCATGTGATCTGTTTTATATGCAAAACCAAACCCAGTTGCTTTTCCTGTTCACAAATTTGATTCCACCAAAACAAACAGTGGCAGTTTAAACCTGTTGGAAAAGATCCAGGCTTGTTGTCCCACCCTCCATAGAGTCTGCCGAGGAATGTCCCACAGACCACTGGCAATCTCTTTTTTGTGTGTGTGTTTTGCAAGTTAAGGAGGACTATATTGATTGAAGTGTGAGTGTGCAAACTGAAGTGGGTTGGGCTGTAGCAGGAGGCGGGGCTAGCCGTGAACGGAGGGACTGGCGTAGTGAGCCTAGCAGTCCTGGGCAGACTACCTCTATGCTGTGTCACTGCTGAACCTCTGAAGAACTCTCAACACACATCACACCTCAACATGGCAAACTGTGATCTGCCTGGACCCCTACGACAGTACACCTGAGTGCGTGCGCGCGCGCACACACACACACACACACACACACACACACACACACACACACACACACACACACACACACAGCACCTGGAATTATGGGGGGCTCGTTATCTCAAACCAAGAAGAGTGATGGGGTAAGAACCTCCTTCAAACAGAAGAGCAGCAGTCTGTAAGTTTCACATACATGTAACTTTTTCATATCTGAGTGTCAATGCCTAATATAGAAACATTGTGCAGTGCCAAAAATGCACTGTAACTGGGTTTGTTTCTCTTTGGAAAGAACTCATGCCTGGAAATACTTCCCGTTAAACGACGTTTCCGCACAGCACTGGCTAAATCCGCACGCTGAGCGCTTGCTTTACAGAGTGCTTTGAGACAAACTTTCCATCCAACTCTTGTTGTTCTAACATGGTCCCATGTAGTCAACATCACCTAGAATCTGTGTGAGTAAACCCTTCAGTCTCGACCTGTCCCGCATGGCTGTGACAGTCCCGCTGACTGCAGGGTAAAACTTGAGTATCCAGGGATGTTTCAGCATGTCCTTGTTTACACAGCACCCGGGACAGATCCTGTAAGGTGAGAACATTTATGGTGCTCCCTTCATAGGAACGGACATTTGTTACTGCCATGTTTGAAGTTTGTGTGAGCAGTGAAACAGTCTGAGGTGTAGTCAGGGTTGTCTGGTTGACAGTTACTAACACCTCCTACTTCCACAGGCAAGGTTTGAGCCGTTTTTGTGGTTCTGCATGCTTGTGTTTAGTTCTGTGAGTCTTGTATTAATTGCACTGCCACCTGCAGACGGGTTGGAGTACTGCACTGTGTAGCACAGGTTCAGGAGATTTGCAGGCTGTAATGTGTATTTGCATTTGCTTGCTGCCTCTGACCTCTCTCACTTGTGTTTGTGCATACAGGGTGTGTCATTCAAATACAGATGTACACTGGCTTTTAAGGTGGATGGCTCATCTAACCATTGAGTGATGTCATGCAATTTGCTTATGACCCTGACAGTCTGATTCCTTTGTAATAAACTGAATTTGGATCAGAGAAAGTGATGTAGGTGGCATCGCTTAGGTCCCATCTGGACTAATCTGGATTAATACCTGTGACTCTGACAGGCTGTTATCACTCCACTCTGAGGTCTGAGTCATGTGACCCACTGACAAGCAGAAAACACTCCACCTTGGGCCCTGAGTCATGTGACCCAGCAGAGCTTTAGCATCTAGGTGCTTAGACCCCAGTCAGCTGAGCACAGTTGGATCTTACTGTGTTATTCACATATAACACAGCCAAGTCCCACTCGTATTGTTCTGTCTTATCCCATTAGACAGCAGTGCCACTGTGTTTTCTCCTTCTGTCCAACATTAACTCTTTTGCACAACGGAGGCTGGATATCTATAGTAGCAGTGAGGCCCAGTAGCACAGTGTCTGACTGGGACAGAAGTCACAGTTACCATCCTCTTAAATATCCCAAATATGGGAAGATATTAATATTTGTCAAAAAGGTGCTTATACTACCTCAAGTGAATCTGCAAACCCAAACTATATATCTTGAACTGTCCCAATTTTAGAAACGTTATTGTGTGATTGACCGCTAGATGGCGCTATAAGTACGCGATAATGTGTACAGTCGTGGCCAAAAGTTGAAACTGACACAAAGTTTGATTTATTGTTTGTTTGTTTTTTAGATCCTTTTGTCAGATTATTAGGTTATATTGTATAGTGAAGTATAATTATAAGCATTTCATACGTTTTAAAAAATCTTTTATTGAGAAATACACCCTGTTTAAGCAAAGGCTTAATGTTCACCCTTCTTTTTTTAGACATCTGCAATTCACCTCGGCATGCTGGATATCAGCTTCTGGGCAAACTCTTGACTGATGGCAACCCATTCTTGCCTAATCAGTGCTTGGAGTTGATCACAGTTTCTGTGTTTTTGTTTGTCCACCCTCTTTTTGAGGAGAGCCCACAGGTTCTCAATGGGAATGAGATCCTGTTTCCTGGCCATGGACCCAAAATTTCAATGTTTTGTTCACCAAGCCACTTGGTTATCACTTTTGCCTTGTGACATGGTGCTCCATCCTGCTGGAAAAATCATCGTTCATCACCAAACAGCTCCTGGATCGCTGGGAGAAGTTGCTCTTGGAGGATGTTTTGATACCATTCCTTATTCATGGCAGTGTTCTTAGGCAAAATTGAGCAAACCCACTCCCTTGGATGAGAAGCAACCCCACACATGAATGGTCTCAGGATGCCTCACTGTTGGCATGACACAGGATTCATGGTAGCGTCATTTTTTCTTCTCAGATGTCCCAAACAGTCTGAAGGAGGCTTCATCCGAGAAAATGACTTCACCCCAGTCCTTTGCAGTCCAGTCCCTGTGCTTCCTGCACAGTGTCAGTCTGACCTTTGTGCTTTTCTCGGACAGAAGTGGCTTCTTTGCTGCCCTTCTTGATGGCAAGCCGTCCTCCAAAATCCTCCGCCTCACTGTGCGTGCAGTGAAGCCTTCGGAAGCATTCTTCACTGCAACTGAACCTCTCCCTGAAGTTCTAGATGATCTGATAAGTGTTTGATTTAAGCACAATCTTCCAAGCAGCTGTCTTTGCCTGTGAAGCCCTGCTGATGTAATGCAATGATGACTGCCCGAGTTTCCTAGGTAGTTACCATGGTTAACAGAAGAAAACTTCAAGCACCACCACTGTTTTAAAGCAACCAGTCTGTTCTTCTAGTCAGCATGACGGTGATATCAGCTGCCTTGTTCTCATTAACATTTTCTCCTGAGCTAATGAGATCACTGACATGTTAGCAGGACATTTTATGGCAGGGCTGAAATGCAGTGGCTGGAATGCAGTAATTTTTGTGATTAAGTTCATTTTCATGGCAAGTAATTCATCTGATTACTCTTCACAAGCTAGAGTTAATGCAAATCACCACTATAAAAACTGAAGCAGCAAACTTTGTGAAAACCAAAGTTTGTGCGAGTCTCAACTTTTGGCTATGACTGTAAGTGATTCAGACCCAAATATTTATAGCACTAGTGAAGAGATGGCTCAGAGGTATCTCAGAGAGGGCTCAGAGTTGGCTTTCTCGCTACCACCCCAAACACAATGCTCCATTTTGGCCCAAGCCTGCTTTCATATGGATGTCTTTCATTAAATCAATAAGAATGTTCTTTATTTTTAATAATTTATGAAGACATGGTAATAAAATATATGTTTTAAAAAAACAAAAAACAAATGTACATGTAACTGCCCTGTAACTGGTCTTCAGGGCCCCAGGTGTTCAGGACGTGATGCAAATTCTTTGTTCAAATCTTTGTTTTGGTTTGTAACACATCTTTTTTGCTCAGATGCCCCAATCTCCATGACAGCAGTTCTTAGTGAAATGCCATGACTGTGTGTTTTACAAGCGTTTGATGTCTCTGTCATGCACAGGTAGGCTAGCACACCCTGTCTTCATGCAGGCTGGATATGGTAGGATCTGTGTTAACTAAGCACTGCAGACGTGCAGTACTGACGTGCGCACTGGGGGCTCCCGTGCCTGTGTGCTGTATTCAGAACAGCTGCTCCCACAGCCTTGACGGAGGTAAAAATAACAGTCATGGCTATTGTGAGGTCGGTCAGCAGTGTTTCCCAAAGACCTCACGGTGAGAGTGTTTACAGCCAGTTTACAGGAAGCGCAGATCTCAAAGAATGGCGCATCCGCCGTATGTCACGTCTCATGAACATCTCCCGACGAAAACAGACATATAAGAGTATAGGATTAATGAAACAGGTTTACCTTCTCTACTTTAAATGGAGCATCAAGCAATACTAAACATTAAATAAGTTCAAACTAATTTATTGAATTAATTTATTTTGACTATTTAAACGCTAAATGCTTTTAGGGAAGCCACCTTGGCACTTAGCACTAGCCATCATGTGCTTGTGTCAGTATCAGACTACCACATAGTCATTTACGCTGGAGACATGACCCCACCACTCTCTAGCTGATTTTAAAAGTGTTCTCAGAAAATATGTTCTATACCAACTTACTGAATATACCTGTTAAACGGCACTAAGACCATACGGAAAAGTGAGTTTGCTCATTTGCCTGAAAAAATAAACGCGACACAACTGAAAAAAATCATAGAACGGAACAAAAAATGTTTTAAAAATAATAAAGCAATTGTGCTACAAATCTATTTAAACCATAGTGCGGATGCGTCTTGTGTTATTCGGTGTTGGCCAGCTAACGTGACCTCTCGCTTCCAGTTCCATTGCTGGGCTCGTGCCTGAGGAACGTGCGTTCGAGGGGCAGCTGGTCTGAACACCACGCCTCGCACATGTCCCCAGTACCTTTCAAAACAAAGTTTCACCTGAGGATTATTAGATTAGTCACTACTGGATAAATGGCCTTTTACTTTGTATTCAGACTGCACAGTTCGTGCAGTAAAGTGGGGAAAATGGAGACTGTCTCTGGGTTTGTTTAGAGTCCCACGCTTGCTGCCGTTCCTGCAGATAGGGGGCGCTGCAGAGCTCGGCCTCTGTTTCTGGGCTGCCGTGGGTCTTGGCTCAGACTGGTCGTCTCCCCCACTCACTTCCTTTCTGCTGCGCCTGTCGGGTTCCTTTCCTTCCGCTTTTCACCCCAGCACTTCCTGAGAGCCCCCCGGGGACGGTTGAGGGTGGGGGTAGAATCCTGCTGGGTCCAGGGGTCCTGGGGACCGTTTTGAATGACACCTGTTACCATACATGTATCCATGTTTACGTAGATGTTAATAAACAGCAACAGTAGCCTTGATCTTCATTTTCCTCTGTGTGTGTGTGTGTGTGTGTGTGTGTGTGTGTGTGTGTGTGTGTGTTGTGTGTGTGTATTGTCTCATGACACTGCAGACATGCGGTTGCCATCTGACACAGACCACAACAAGCTCCCTCCAGCCCTGGAAGGTGGTGTGTGTGGACTCCAGCCTCTTTGTGAGACCTGCCTGTGAAAACATCTCCCAGCTTCTGAGAGCTGCACAGGCCTAGTCCTGCCCCTTCAGTTGGTCCCACCCCTTCAGCTGGAAGCTCTTAGTAGGCTGAGATGTGTGCGTCTGCTAAAGAGGCCCTGCCCTCATGCTGCCACGATTCAGGGTTCCTACACACAGAAGGCCTCTGATCTTCAGGTTTCATACGTGGCTTAGTAGAGTCTGTCTGGCCTGAGTGGTGTTTGTTTCTGATGAAAGACCCATCATATTCTGTGTGTGCTGGTGCGTGCACATGTGTGTGTGTGTGTGTGTGTGTGTGTGCCTGTCTCAGCTCTTCATTTCAAGCTCATTAGAGGCCAGCCTATTAATCAGTGTGAGAGCGTGCACACACACACTGCCCTGGCTTTTTGGAATTCCTCAAATATTATCCTTTTTTTCCCCTTGAATGACACAGACAGGGATTGTAAACCTTGTGTACCTTGGCCAAACCAGGCTAAGCCAGGTCAAGGCTGTTGGGTTCCTCCCTGGGTGGAACCATGCTAAATCTCCCATAACCTCAGTCTGCAGAGCCTTATAAATCTGCCCACTCTGTAATTAGCAGGCCCCACACACACACACACACACACACACACACACACACTCACAGACCAGCTCCTCCGTTGAACATGCAGCACACGCCTTAGCCTGGCTCAGCCTTTCTTTGCAGCAGCAGAGTGTTTGCGTCTGGGAGTGTTTGCGTCTGGGAGTGTGCGTCTGGGAGTGTGCGTCTGGGAGTGTGCGTCTGGGAGTGTGCGTCTGGGAGTGTTTGCGTCTGGGAGTGTTTGCGTCTGGGAGTGTGCGTCTGGGAGTGTGCGTCTGGGAGTGTGCGTCTGGGAGTGTGCGTCTGGGAGTGTGTGTTTGGGAGAGTTTGTGTTCTTCTCTAATCTTTGTAGAGCCACGTTCCCCACGATCCTTCTGGGTTCTGTTTGGCTTCTGGGTTCGGTTTCTCTGTTGTATTCTGGGTTGTTTCTCAGAACTTGTGCACTTCTGCCCAGGCTGCACACTGGAATCCCAGCCTCACATCTTCCACTGTATTTAACACACACACATGTTAGAATGTTTTTGTGAGAGTGCCCTC